>NW_024465751.1:23777500-24045644 GCF_017591425.1 Ochotona curzoniae
TAAAAAGCAAAGCTGAATGTGTCCATTTGATTTTACATTAATATGACTAATATTCTCTATAACGCCTTACTAATTTTCCAGACACCTAGTGTTCTCAAAACTATTCGTCAAATAATACTTTTTCACATGCAACTGTTTCCATATGATATATATCCATAATGTTTGGGTGTGTTTCTAGACTGCTTTGTTCTCTTCAATGAATTTTTCTCCTTGTTTTCCAGTCCTATACTTCTTAACGACTTACTTATTTACTT
Organism: Ochotona curzoniae; assembly: GCF_017591425.1. Lineage (NCBI taxonomy): Eukaryota > Metazoa > Chordata > Mammalia > Lagomorpha > Ochotonidae > Ochotona > Ochotona curzoniae. The sequence continues at coordinate 23,777,755 of NW_024465751.1, forward strand.
GAAAGAGCTGCAGGAGAGGGGGGGAGAGAGAGATCATCCACGGTTCATTCTCTAGTGGCTGCAATAGGGCATTGAGCCAGACCAAAACCAGGGTCTTCTGATCTCCCATATGGGTGCAGAGGCTTAAACACTTCAACCTCCATTCACTGCTTTCTGTGCATGTTAGCAGGGAGCTGGATGAGAAGTGGAGCTTCTGGGGCTTAAACCACATGCATGCCACTTCCTTGACGGTGACTTCAGTTGCTACATATCACTGGCCCATTGTTTCACACCTTTTGTTTTTTCAAAGATTTGTTTATTTTTATTGGAAAGATGGATTTCAGAGAGAAAGATCTTTCTTGTGCTGGTTCACTCCTCAAGTGGCCACAACGGCTGGAGCTGAACCAATCCCCAAAGCCAGGAGCTTCTTCCCATGGAGGTGCAAGATCCCAAGGCTTTGGGCCATCTCTCCTGCTTTCCCAGAACACAAGGGGGAGCAGTTGGGACATGAACCAGCCATATGAGATCCTGAGCACACAAAGGGAGGATTTAGCCACTAGGCTATAATATAGCACCCAGACCAGTTCTATACTTCGTGTTTGTTTGGTTTGTTTTGTTTGGGTTTTTTTTTTCTTTTTTTTTTTGTTTGTTTGTTTAGATTTTATGAAAACCAGGGCTTTATTTTATAAACCAAAAGCCATACATGGCACCCAACCTGAAATTTTTCAATCTTTATCACTCTAGGAGAGACCCAGTAATACCTTTCATGACCTTCTAAAGACCGTTGAGCTGGAATATTCTACCCTTTCTCATACAGATAAAGATATTCTGTGCACCAAGAAAATGAGAAGGCATTGTGAAGATTAGTTAGCCATTAGCCATGAAGTTAGCCGTGAAATCGAAGCAGGGAAAATACATAAAGCTAGTTTACTGAAAATTTTACTATAATTTTTGCTTCCTATATAAAATGAATGTTATCTGTTCTATACTTCGTAGTGACTACTTTTAATTGTATTTCAAACATTTTTGCTTATTTTTCTGTTTGAACTCCAGAATCAATTTGTTAATTTTCATGAAACAAATTGATTCTTTACTTTGGCCAGTTTAAGCTTTATAAGTTAACTTGGAGCAATGTAATCCCATCATTGGAGTGAAGGCTTTTATGCACGTAAACAATGATGCTCTTAAGAATAGTTCCTGTTTAAGCCATTTTTATTGTTTCCTTCAGAGGTATTTGACGTAACAGAAATCTCATTTTAAATAGCTTTTTCTCAACAAATTTAATTCTTTTGACCATTATCATGAAGTCCTTTCTGTTAGTAATGTAGCCTGACTTCACTGTCTAAAAAGCCAACAGCATATTTATATTAGTTTTCTACCCAGCCACCCAACTCCATTTTCTTCTTTAATGGGTGAGGCAGGTTATAAGGAATGAAAGCCAAATGATTACAGTGAGTTCACTCAGTATTCAGTACCTGCTGCAGACAGACCATAAGTGTTAACTGTAGTTTAACTTCTGCTGGCCTCCCTTCAGTCTGCTCCATCCTTCTCGAAAGATCCTCTCTGAGAACATCAGAACTATTCAGGAATAGCTGGCAAATTGCATATTGTTAAGTCACAGGGTGAAAGGCGGCTGATTTCATTTTTGGTACAATGTTCAACATTTCAGATGACAGTTGTTTAATCAGAAATTTACTAGCTTCAAAGAAATCTGTCATATGCCCATACATACTATATATATAAATATACATATATATATATACACACGTAAGATGTGTGTGCACATTTAGAATGCCACTGTGTGACATTACAAGGTTTTCTTCAAAAAGGACATTGTGACATTTTTTGGCACACACCTGTCCATGAGTAAGTACCCCATGTGCATACCAGCAAAGACCATTTCTACAAATATTTTCTGCTAGTTGCTCTTTCATTATAGTGAACAGTTTCTTGAGAGAATTAAAATATATATATTGATGTTGAGAGACAGAGGCAGGTCTTGAATTGATTCACTGGCCTACACAGCTTGTGCTGGGTTGGGCCAGGCCAATGCCGGGAACCCAGAACTCAACCCAGGCTTCCTGTGTGGATGGCAGGAACCAAACTACTTGAGGCAGTATCTGCTACCCCTAGGGCACACATTAGTAGGAAATATATTTGAAGCAAAGCCAGTACTTAAACACAAGCACTCCAATATGGATTGTAGATATCTTAACCACTATGCCAAGTGCCACCAACAAATGATAATTTACCTATTGCTGAACTGCCTCCCATCTGCCAAGTCCTTCATACCTAACTGAAATCTTCATGGTCTTGTGAAATAAATATCTAACAGCATATGACCAAAAAGGGCAGATTTTTAACTTTGGTCATAGCCAGGTCTGCTGGAAATAAGATAGATCATGAAGTAATGCCTATCAAACAAGAGAAATAAATTTGCCTTAAAGCGGGAATTGACGGATGGGATAGTAAGCACACTCCCTTAGCTTCATCTTTAACGCCTTATGAGATTAAAATAAGGGGTCTAGATACTCTTTGTCAGGGCCTTAGGACATGAGTTGATCATCTCTTGTCGCAAAGCAGCACCCAAGTTTTATACTGAAAGTAACCACTATTGATGGAGTTTGCCCACAGGTAAGTTATGAGGGGAAACCTCTGTGGATTCAACTTCCAGCTCCTGTTGTCCTTTGGGTTTGAAAGATGCCTTCCCAAAAGAGCCCACCCCTGTTGCTGGCTTGTTGGTGCTGAGTGGTGGCTGGCACTCTAGTCCAGGAGCCTCAGCATCTGTCCACAGGGACCTTTGCACACAAATGGCAGCGTGGGTCCTCACAGCATGAAGGCTGGATCCAACAGTGAGTGATGTATTAGTTCAGCAGAAGCTGCAAGACCAGGTGCAACCAAGTCTTGGAAGTCCAGAATATCACTTCTTAGCATCACGAAGGCCAACCCATGCTGTAGGCTGCTCTCTTGTTTAGAGAATAGCAAAGAATTTGTGACACTGTTAACATACCATAGCATGGTATTATAAATAAAAAAAACCAGCAAACTGCCATTATCATTTCAAATTTAATCTTTTACTTTCCAAGTTAAGGTATTAGCTTGAAAGCTAATCATATTAATTCCATTCCTCCTTCCTAAGTCAAGTATGTTATTTTTTAATATATTTATTCATTACAAATACAAAGGTAAACCAATTAGCATATTGTTAGAAATCATCACTTTGGTGCAGTTTTTAGTGTAATTAGGCAGTTCGTATGTAAGAATGATGACCTGCCGAATCCATTGGCTGACATGGTCTCTTCGTGTTTGGGGTTCTGTGATCAGCAGTTCAGTTGGAAAGATCCCCAAAGAAACTTCTTTTGAGGTGATCCTGGACCTGATTCTTGTGTGTGCTTGCTAGTACAGAGCCCGACACAGTCCGTTGCCCCAGTCAGCTTATGCACATGCTGGTGGTTGCAATTGCTGGATCAGTTCTGTTTCTAACCCTGTCTTCCACACAAACCAATGGGTGTTGCAGTTCAGCCCGATCCTGCCCACTTCATACTCTGCCCTCACACAAACCAGTGGGACCTGCAGCCTAGTCGGGGCGACTGCCATAACCCCCACCAGGCCTGCCCATTACCCTGTTTCCCATGCTTGCCAATATGTACCACAGACTTGTTCAGTCTGTCCCACATCCCATTTAGCTCTCCTATTAGCATTGAAGGCTAGTTCAAACCAACCAACCCTACTATTCAGAACTGTTGAACTATCAAAACTGCATGAACAGGACCCTCAGAGCATGCCCCACATCGGGGACCTGAAGTGAGTGGGAGACTGGGTGGGGGCTTTTTCTTTATCTCTCCCCTTAACCCGGATACAGAAAAATAATAATAATATTAATGTGGAAACAATGGTCTTACCCACCTTCCTGTAGCCCTTGACCCTTTGTGCCCTGATCAACTATGTAAAGATTATTAAAGTAAAAGAATTTTAAAAATGTAAAAGATAAAAATGACCTGTAGTTTTCAACCAAATTTAAAATAACTAATATTTCAACATGATATGTTAACCTAGAAAAAATTGGTTCGAGAAATTTTAGACAACTGTATATTGGGTAAAAAATCATTTTAATTTTACTCCAGTTCTTGTTGGCCTGTGGCCTCCAGCAAGTTGCTTATTCATTTTGCGTTTAAGCTTTTCATCTATGAAATGGGGATGATAATGGGACTGTGGGAAGACTGAACAAATTAAAACACGTGGACATAAGGTTCATGGAACAGTACATAGCTCATTGTAGGTGCTATGGAGCTGTCTGGTATTGCCACTGTTACTGTTTAATTTTTTTTTTTTTTTAAAGAAGAAGCATGGAAACTTGAATTAAATACCTGTGAAGGATTCTAAAATAACTGGTATTTGAAGCTATGTAAGAATGTGTCACCTTTGGGATCATGGAAGAGGATTGCAACACAGGACCAAAGTCCAGAGGAGCAAGACAGTGAAGGACAAAATGTTCCTAGTGTTGCTGAGTGAAAGGGAATTTTAACAGGCAGGAGGCTGGGGGGTGGCAGGAGGCCTCTGCAGAGCCTGGAGCCAGAGGACGTTGCTTTCATGATGATGACTATTGAACTAGAACCCAGCACTTGGTCACATTGCTTAATTTGAAGTAGCAAACTGCTAGCTGCATACCTGTTATGCATGCAGAGAAGAAACTGGTGGAAGGGTAATGGAAAAGAGAAAAAGCCTGGTGCTGCTGGCAACCATATCAGCCCTGATTGCTACTTTCAGACTTCTGGGTACATGAAAAACCAAAGCCAAACCAAAAACTAAAATTCTTTGTATTTAAGCAACTATTGTAGGCTTCTCAGTTATCCACTGAGTAACATTTCTAACCAATCTACTTACTGTCAAATCTGAAATCACACTGATGTGGAGGATTACATGAGAATGTTCAGGACAGAGACATAAGTAAGTGCTCAGTAAAAGCTTCAGTTGATGGAAGGGTTATCAGTAAACTGTACATCCTTGCCGTCCCCCAACAGAATGCAATTTATATTTTGGACTAGACCATGAGATTTTATTGGGAAAAAAAGGGGGCTTTGAGAATTCACAGAATTTGAAAACCAGTGCTTGGGCATTAGAGGACTAGGTACTCCCATACCAACCTAGACGCAATGTGGTGTACTGGTAACAAAATACCTTTCAAAAATACTTTTCTCAATGTTTCCGTGTAAGGATACTGAGATAATCACAGTGAGAATTGGAAAGGGGCTCACTGAGTCTTAATATCCTCCTTTAACAGCAACAAGGGAGCTTCACTAAGGAAAAACCACAGGACATTAGATGAACAAGCATGGATTTTGCAATCAGAAGTGTCCTGGCTTGAATTCTGCTTACAACTTCTGAATTTTGTATCTAAGCCTTTTTGTCTTATCTGAAAAATTATGTAACTGCCCTTCAGGGTTACTGAAAGGATTAAACTGTGGACAAGTCTGAAGGAATACAGGAAGGTGTTTCTATTCATAAATTATTATTTTAGGGACTAGAGTTATGGACTAACAGGTTAAGCAGCCACCTGAGAAGGTAGCAACCTGTAGTGGAGGCTGCTTGAGCCCTGGCTGCTCCACTTCTGATCTAGCTTTGTGCAAACACACCTGTGAATGCACCGAAGTTTGTCATCAAAGTGGTAAACAGATGAAGCTTCTGGCTCCTGACCCCTGCCTGGACTAGCCCTGGCTTTGCAGCCACTTAAGCAGTGAGCCAGGAGATGAAATATCTTTCTCTAACCCCATCTTTCAAAGAAATAAAATGTTTTTAAGAAGTATTACTACTAAGAAGCAACATATAAGAAACATTTTCTCAATTATGTTATCATGGGATCAAATCTTGAATATTTCTATTCCTTCTTTCAAGATGTGTTTATGTAAAGTGTAGAGAGTAAGAGGGAGTCACAGAGATCTTCATCTGCTGGCTCACTCCCTAAATGGTCACAACAACTGGGTGTGGGCCATGTTGAAGGTAGGAGACTGGAACTCCATCCTGATTGCCTAAGTGGGTGACAGGGACCCAAGTACTTGTGCCATCTTCACTGCTCTTCTAGGTGCATTAAGAGGAAGCTGAATCAGAAGCGCAGTAGCCAAGTCATGAACCAGCCATGACTCCTCCATGGAATGCCGGGCATCACAAGCAGCAGCTTAACCTACCGTCCCTTATGAGCCAACCTTAATTTCTATCTTAACTACTGAGTTCTAATTTCAAATGAACATGTAAGCAGCAATCCTGTTAAAAGCACTCAATTGCTGAGAAATCATTTAAAGTTTTTCCTTGAACCTTCCTTTGCTCTAACTTCACAGCTAAGGCCCTTGAAAAACACTTGACTTAAATCACAATAAATGAATGATGGCTGCTTTGAGAAATTGCGCATGTGCACTTCATTTTTGAGATACCTATTTTATTTGAAAGGCAGAGGAGGGAGGGAAAGAAGGAGAGAGAAACTTCTTCCAGGTCTCTCATGTAGGTTGAAGGGTCCAAGAACTGCAGTCACCTACTACTGCTTTCCTTCCATAGATTAGAAAGCAGCTGGGTCACAAGTGCAGCAGCTAAGACAAGACTCACAGTAGCACCCATTAGATGCCGGTGCTGCAGACCGATGCTTTCTGTACTACGTCACAGCACTGAGGCCTTCACTTCAGTTTTAATCAATGCTTCTGTTTGTTCTCCTGAAACACTCGCTACAAAGGGCATTTTTTATTTTTATTGTGACAACAATGTTTTCAAATAAATGACTTATGCAATAACATTTTCCCAGAGGCACAGTAGAAAAGTATGAGCGTCAAGGACACAGGAAAAACTCTGGTTTGGGGGAATGAAAGAAGAATTTTCTACTTGATGTTTAAGTTGTATGCGTAAGTAGGACTATGTTAACCAAATACATGTCAAGCAATATGGAAAAAGCAAGAGGGTGCTGTTTTAAGAGTTCTGATTAAGCTTTTTAAGCCGAATAATCATGCTCAGTCTGTTTCCTAACTCATGACATGAAACTGTTTAATATGAAGAATACCTTGTATAAATCTATAAAATCATCATTTTATGATACTTACGTATTGGCAACTTAGAACTTCCATACGAGGATGTATATTAGTCATATTTAAGGGAATTACAAAAGAAGCAAATGTTTCTTCCAGTGCTGAGGAGAGAAAAACAATATTTCAGTAAAGCTACAGATTCTCCAGCATGGATTCAGGTTTCTGAGGACCAACTGCTGAACAAACCAGAAAAATCCATGGTCCTTTCATAACGCCATCTAGTGGCTTGTCTCCATATTGTGATCCTTTATTTTGCATCTGAACTAGTTCAGTAATTTATCTTTCCACTCAAATGAACTTCCTTGGAATCAATAGGTGCAAATTGAAACGTAAGTGACAGGGAAGTTGAGTGTGGGGCTCCAAAGCAGTTTTAAAGAGACTCTTACGAAACAAATCAAATACTGAAGTCCCCTAGTAGAATCCCGTGACCACATGTGAAAAAACGAAAAGTTAGTGGGCTTGTCCCATGCACTGCAGTGTTCTGTGATAGGTCTTGTTGTAAAGTTTGAGTCCACTATTTATTTGGTTAATCTTAAATTGACACACAAAAAAATTATACATATTTTTGGGGCATAATGGTATGTTTCAACACTGTGCATTTGCTGCCATAGTTCTTTGCCTACAAAAATACAAATGATTCGGTCTTTATTTGCCAGAAGTTCACAGAGCAATGCCCTTAAGTGTATGTTTATGTAACAGGTGGTTACGTTATCATTCTTAACTGACCACAACACATCTCTGGTGTTTACGAATCTGACTCTGAATACCTCTTTGCGGCAAACAAATACGTTTTCTCTGAAGAAGTGCTTCTTTAACGGTAAGAAAGAAAAGATGTGCAACTCTATTTCCTTCAAATTTTGTTAGAGAAAAACAGATGTCTTAAAATTAGACAGCATGGAGAGCAAATGCAGGAGAAAGGTTCTGCTTCACGTGGGGCAGGAGGCAGCATAGGTAAACGGGACCACATTGTGACTGTCCTTTCTCTGCACCTTGCGGTCTTGTTTTACACCTGACCCTTTCTTCTCACGTTCCCGGCACGTTCAAGGCCAGTTCTCAAGTTTAAGCTCAAGGTGCCAGCAGGTGCACTGTGAAGTGAGGGTTCTCTGCTTTCAGGATGATGCCCTTCTGCTGGGTCACATGGTATTGAAAGCACTTTAATCCCATTCATATGAGGGGAATCTCTGTGACCAAATCACTTCCTTCTTTATACTGCTGCATTGAAGAGGAAGTTTCAATATGAATTTGGGGAGGGGGGAAACACAGCATCCAAATCATAGCACCTGCCACACATCACCTCCCAGTGCTGACAGGCTTTATAGTCAATGTGTAGCTCGCTTTCCAAAAAGATACCTTCAATCCCAATGGAGAGATCAGACATCAAACCTCTTATCGAGAAGGCACACTTCTTTTAAGTTTTTTTAAAGATTTATTTCATTTTTATTGGAAAGTCAGATATATGGAGAGGAAGGTCTTCTGTCCGATGGTTCACTCCCCAAGTGGCTGCAATGCCTGGAGCTGAGGCAATCCGAAGCCAGGAGCCAGAAGCTTCCTCCGGGTCTCCCACGCGGGTGCAGGGTCCCAAGGCTTTGGGCCGTCCTTGACTGCCTTCCTAGGCCACAAGCAAGGAGCTGGATGGGAAGTGGGGCCGCTGGGATTAGAACTGGTGCCCATATGGGATCCTGGTGCGTTCAAGGCGGGGACTTTAACCCCCACACTATCGCACCAGGCCAGAGAAGGAACAATTCTTACTTGGTGTCTAATTTGTTAACCTGAGCCACAGAAGGGTGTGAATTTTAGGAATATACCAGACACTCTCTGTTCATAGAATCACTGAAGTGGGGAGGCTCGGTCTCACAAGCTCTTGTTTTTCACTTGAGGAAACTGAGCCCGTGAGAGTGACTTGCTCAAGCTCACATTAGAAGTTGGTATCAGATTCAGGATTAGGTTCCTAATGCCAATTTCCTCACTTGATTTTCTTCTTACCTTCTCTTGCTGCCTGTTTTTCTCTGCATTTATAACTGATCCAGAAATGAACTCATCACTGTGCCAGGAGCCAGAGGACTGCAGGATTCAGACACCAGCCTAGGGGGCCTGGCTTAGGATGTCCATCACTTCTTGCTCGGTGTTGCCCACATGCTCTTCATCATCCCCTCCTCCGCCCTAGGGAGCGCTCTCACATCCCGAGGAAATGAAGCCCGAGAACCTCTCCTATCCATTTTCTGATACATCTTGATATATTAGTCACGCAAACTGATTGCTTCTCCAGCAAGGAAAATACAAAGCAACAGAAGTCGTGCTTCCTGCCTGCTTCCAAGCACCAACACCGTGTCCCCATAATACTTGGTTTTTGCTCATGGAGGACCCAGGGTCTGGAGGTTGAAGAGGGCTTAGAAAAGAAGTGCTGTGCCTGAAGTCGAGCTTTCCCTGCTGAGCAGTTGGCTCAGCCTCGCCCCCTGCAGGCTAGTGAGTGTCCGCGGACAGCGCAGCCGGGAGGACTCTGCCAAGCTAGCATTCCTCTCTCATCTTACCCTCCCCCGTCTCCTGCTGCTCTCTCCAGAAACCTCCATGAGCCGTTTCCCCTTGTCCCAGGTGACACTGGAGAAGCCTTTAATTGAATAAAAGTTTAATTGCATATGGGGCGTTTGTGTTATGTTGCAGGGGACGTCTTAAGAGAAAGTGTCCAAGATAAGGAAAGTTTTGAAATGCGTCATCTGGGCCATTTCAGAAAGATGTGCCGACAGCACTGACACCCAATTTCTTCTCCTTGCGTACTGTGGACTTGTACCACCGGCAAGGCTTTCATTGTGTGTATAATTATCCCTTTCACCTTTACACAAAGTTCCTTGCCAATCTTTGCCTAACCTTCTAGGGTTTCCTGTTCCCTCCTTGACAGCCAAGTCTGTGAGACTCTAAATCACAAACGCTTTCTAATTTTCATCATTCTGAGGTTAATGATAATCTAAAGCTTCAGAAGACTCGGCAGTTCGCTACAGAAAACGCCAACTTCCAGATCATGTGTGATCCGGGCGAATATCTCTTTCCAGTCCTTGTCAGCTGACTGTTGGAAGTGGCAAAGGACTCCAACTAAAGCAGTTTAAGCAAGAAGCCGACCAGCGAAGAGGCTGCAAGGCATGGATGGCTTCAGGGGCTCTGGAAGCTGAGCTCCCGGGCTGCTTCGTGCGCGCTAGCTCTGAGCTGGCTCTGTTTACAGAAGGGCCCACGACTGACACCACTGGCTGGTGAGGAATGCTGGCCCACAAAGACACACATGACTTGGCACACATGACTTTGCCCACACACTCTTCATCAGCCTCTTGCAGATCCCTGTCTACACAGAAATCCAAGCCCAGCGGCTCTGTCCTGACTAGGGTGCATTTTCCTCGCTGTTGTGTCCGATGTTGGGGTCCCTCCATCCCTTTCTCCCTCTCTCGATGCAGACACATTCCACTAGAGCAGGTGAAGCGGACCTCCAGGACCGGGATTCTCAGGAAAAAAAACAAAAAACAAAAAAACTCCCAAGACCTTTCCAGCTTCCACTGGCTCAGCAAACTGGGAGGACACCCAAATTCCGCCTGTGACAGGCTAGTGTAGACCTCCTGCCCTCTCCGGGGGCGGAGCCGGCACCTGACTGCATTTTAAAGGCTCTCGGGTTCTGCCCCGGGCTGCGGATTTGCGGCGGCGGGTTTTCAGAAGAGACCTGAGCGTGGGGACTGCCCTTTGCGCGGGGTCCTCCAGGCAGGGTGACCCGCCGCGCACGCCTCGCCATGGCGGCTCCCAGGCGACTCCTGATCCGCGGCGGCCGCGTGGTCAACGACGACGCCTCGCAGGTGGCAGACGTGCTGGTGGAGGACGGCGTGGTGCGGGCGCTCGGGCACGACCTGCTGCCGGCGGGAGGTGCGCCCGCGGGGCTGCGGGTCCTCGACGCCACAGGAAAACTCGTTCTGCCCGGGGGCATCGACACGCACACGCACATGCAGTTCCCCTTCATGGGCTCCCAATCTGTGGACGATTTCCACCAGGGCACCAAGGTACAACCCCTGGCACCCCACATCTGAGCTGCCCACTCCCCCCTACATCCCCATTTTCATTGGTGTGCCCAATCAAAGCCTCGGGCGAAGAGCATTCATCTGCTTGTTACCGCTTTGACCTAAGGTTAGAACGCTGGTGCGTATGTGTGCGTATGTTTGCGTATCCCATTCTGGGATTTTCTAATTCCTAACTGAGAAGGAGAATTTTTAGAGTCTATTATGGCCTCTTGTCCACCTCTGAAAAGGATTTATCCATCAGCTGGTTTTCTAGGCATCTATCCATAAAGGTCATCAAAACATTACACAAAAACATTTTCTGCATGAACTTAGGTTCTAAAGTGGAAAAGATTAGGACATTAAAGTTAAGGGTTGAGCAAGTCCCAAATTCATGTTAAAAGTTAAACATTGTTCACATGGGGGCAAGTTGTTAGAGCTCACTCCAAAGCTGGTTGGTCAGATCCAGTAACTAACAGCTTCCACCCCCAGACAAAGATGAAGTTCCATGGAAGAGAGCCAGGTGGGTAAACAGGAGCCCACAGGAGCATGCAAGTGTTCGCCTGAGTTCTGGAAGGAGGGCACACAGTGGAATTATTTACCCTTTTTGCTAGTATTCTGGGCTATATCAGTGGGTCTCTGATTTGAGGAAATGGACAAAGGATCCCTTTGTAAATACTGGTTGTATTCTCCATTGAGCCTAAAGAACATCTTATTAGATCTTATATATATTATGGAGCAATATTTATCTATCCAACTCTTGCTGCACTGTGCTCAGTACAGTACTTCCAGCACTGTACTCAATAGTGCATTATCTTCCAGCGATCTCAGGGGCCATTATCTGCTCTTTACAATAGCGAAAATTGAAACACGAGCTACCTGTCTGAGGCTGCACAGCTAATAAGCAGCTGAGTGGGTCTTCCAATTCAGTTCAGCCTGCCCCATCACTAGACTGTGATTCCTTTGAAAATTAGTCGAATGCTAAGATTTGTCAGACTGCAGGTGACGGATGAGGATGCTGCTTGGGTTGCGTGTGACTGTGTGATCGCTCATCCCCAAAGGAAAGCAGGGCAATCCTTAGACAATACAGTAGCTTTTTACTTTCCCAAGGCTGGAAGCTGGTAAGGCTCACAAAGTGAATACAAATGGAAGGTATTAGACTTGTAAGGCCTTTGCACCTGCACTTGCATTCGCATCATCTTCAAGGGTACATAAAGGGATACAAGCACAGAAAGCTATAGCCTAAAGATGATCTATCCTGCTTTCACTAGACGGACCCCAAAAGGTTCCACCAATAGCTGTTTGCTTCTTGTATCTGCCAGGCTGATCATTTATAATATCTGACAAACAGAAAGGTTACTGTTTGTGGTAATTTGTTAATCGATTACTAGATGATGATGGGATCCAATTTTAAAAATTAAATATAGGTCAACTAAAGGTTACATGTTTGGGAAATCTAATTCATGTCAGAGATTGGTTTAAAGCCTATAATTGATTTACCTAATTACGGGTAAAAGCTTTCTATTTAATGTAACTAATGGAAACAATGTTCCAATCTAAATCATATTTTATTTTGTTGTTCCATAGCATATATACAGCAGTCCTTTAGTAATTCAATATGCACAAGAAAGTACAATGGACTAGTTTATTCAATAGATATTGTGAATTCAGTAAATTGAAGAAATGATGACTTTGTTTTTATTACATACTGTGATAAAAGAGTGAAGTACAAGAGTTTGGCCAGCTTTCAAATATACATATATTTATATTCAGACACATGGGCAGCTTGGAGTAGGTTGATTTGCATTAACAATCCAGTGGAGTCCGAAGCTGGTAGAAGATTCATCTTTTTAATAATTAGGAAAACACACAGAACACTGCTCTTTCTTTTTTGGGAAAGACATAAAGTTCACAGATTTCCTAAGAAATGGAATGATGCTTTGCTCTGAACTTTCTGGTTAGAGCTCATCTAGGTGATTCCTTATGAGGCATATGATTAAGCGCATGTTTGCAGGGGTTTTTATAGAGCTTTCCCCCATTGGGAAGCCCAGTGCTTCAGAGTGCTTGCTGGCAAACCAAATCTCCTCTGTGGCTTGCCAGAGCTTCTAGCTGGGCAGCAGGACTGTGGGGGCTCACCACGCGACCTCAGGGAAGTCACCTCTTCTGTGGCTTGCCAGAGCTTCTAGCTGGGCAGCAGGACTGTGAGGGCTCACCATGCGACCTCGGGGAAGTCACCTCTTCTGTGGCTTGCCAGAGCTTCTAGCTGGGCAGCAGGACTGTGGGGGCTCACCATGCGACCTCGGGGAAGTCACCGAAGTCACCTCTTCTGTGGCTTGCCAGAGCTTCTAGCTGGGCAGCAGGACTGTGGGGGCTCACCATGCGACCTCGGGGAAGTCACCGAAGTCACCTCTTCTGTGGCTTGCCAGAGCTTCTAGCTGGGCAGCAGCACTGTGAGAGCTCACCACGCGACCTCGGGGAAGTCACCGAAGTCACCTCTTCTGTGGCTTGCCAGAGCTTCTAGCTGGGCAGCAGCACTGTGAGAGCTCACCACGCGACCTCGGGGAAGTCACCGAAGTCACCTCTTCTGTGGCTTGCCAGAGCTTCTAGCTGGGCAGCAGCACTGTGAGGGCTCACCATGCGACCTCGGGGAAGTCACCTCTTCTGTGGCTTGCCAGAGCTTCTAGCTGGGCAGCAGCACTGTGAGGGCTCACCACGCGACCTCGGGGAAGTCCCCTCCTCTCGCAGGGCTGCAACATTTCCTTGTCTGTGAAGTGAGCCCTCCATTAGATGGACAACTCAGTTCCCAAAAATGATTAAATTACACAAAACAGTGCATGCTCAATTCCCAGCCCTTAATAATTACTCAGGCATGGTCATCAGACATTATACATTAGTTCAAATAAAATCACAGAAGTATTTTAAAAAAATACTTTCTATCAGCTATACTTTTTGTGTTTTGCTTCCACTCTCCTCTGACATATCTCTTTGGTGGCTAGGGGAGGGGCATAGAAACAATTTTTGTTCTTCTAACCTGATTGACCATACTGTTTTTAGACAGCCACATCTGCGAGTGTTTGCCTGTGTCCTTAAATGTCACTGGAACGCCTGATCACATGTCCTGTCTGAAGCAGCCCGTTCTTTCCAGCATCAGTGTCTCCACTTTGCGTGATCTGTGTGATTTGTTTCATGTTAAGAGCATAGGAAAGTCCAGGAAAGATTGGGATGGGCAGGGATAGCTGGGCAGGTGTGTGGCAAGTTTGTCTCCTTCCTTGAATTCAGAGTGCATTGTTTCCTAATGGTTCCCATGGGGATCGACTTCCAGCTGCTCACAACACAGCTTTGCAGACTGCTTTCTTTCTTTCACCCTTTCCCTCATTTCTCTATTCCACTGTGAAGACAAGGGTGTTCCAGGGTAGTGCAGGTGAAGTGCAGGGAATGGAGACCCCTGGAGTTCGCAGGAGGCAGTTACCAGGGGTTGTGGGTGAGTTGGAAGGTTGGCACTTAGGTCGCTAGTGTGCATGGCTGGATAGGTTATGATGCCAAGTATGTTGGCAGCCAGAAGAGGTAGGAAGCTGGCATGGACAGAGAAGGTGCAGGACATCTTTCCAAAGCTGAAGTTGCATCTGGATTTGGGACGCCAGTTGAGATGTTGGAGTTTGCTGTCATAAGTTGTAACAACTCTGAGAAGGCAAGAATTTCAGCCTTGAGCTTTGCTCCAGAAAGTGCATAGGTACTGTTGTGTTTCCATGTTATTTTGCTTTGGTGGAGCACATCCATGCTGGTCTTTAGTGGAACGGACTCACTTGTTTCAGGATGCACTTAGAAATGAAAACTCAGTGGCATCATAAAAAAAAAAGAAAGAAAATGCTTCTGGATACCTTCAATGATGGTTCGCAACTGAATATGTTCTTAAATAAAATCTCTGGTTATAGAACAGTATGACCTAGTAAGGGTCAGCGTTTACCTTGATTGATGCTCCATTGCAAGGGAGACACTTTAGGCTCCCCTGAACCTCCTCCCTCCCCACTAGGTTTTAGATAAATTGAAAGGTTTTCAAGGCAGAACAATTGAACTAATTAGGAGATGAGAGAACTGATGTATGAGCCAAGACTTAGGAAGGCGACTGCATTCCATTTGGTTAACTGACAAGTGAAAGTGGGCAGAAATAAGAGATAAATAACAGAAGGCGTTGGGTTTCACGTCACGGTATGAAAGACCTTTAGCCCCTTGATTCTCCTGCATTCTCAGTAGTTCCTCTGAATTCACTCCCAGGCTGGGGGTGGGGAGAGGGAGGAGGAGGAATGAAGAGAGAAGGAAAGTGGCTGCTCTTCTCCTTCTTCTGCCCTTCCCTGTCTCCTCCTCCTGCGTCCTCTTCTCTCCCCCGACCTCTCTCCCAGAGCATTTGTAATCCATCCTTCCACAGAAACCTTTGAAGTTTCGAAGTGTAACCACAGGAATTCCCACCTTCCTTATCTTGAGAATGGTGGTTCTTTCACCAGCCCATCCTCAATCTGGTCAAAAGGTCACCACCAGCCCCACCTGTTTCATCCTGTGTGTAGATGTATAGCTGTCATAATCATGCACTGTATTCTTCCTACACTGAGCTTTTCAATAGAAAGTTTAGCAAATGCTGAAAATAAAATTTAAATAAAGGGAAACTGAAGCAACGTTTGAGAATTGCTACCCAGAAATAGCTGTCGTGGCAGTTTTGTCTTGGCCCAGTCCTATTTTGTCTTTATGCTCAGTGCCTTGTGTCCCAGGGCATGTTACTGTCCTTTGCATGTCCTGCTTTTTTGTCCTTAGCCTCTGCCATCTGGCATCCCTCACAAAGTCACTTCCACATCTCTCTGTTGTCCATGCCTGTTCTTCACCTCTGGGTCTTCATTTCTTTCCATCTACAGATACCACCAACTTAACACTTGGTGTCTGTCCCTGACACTGACTGCCACAAGTCCATGCCTCACACTCCTCCTAAACAACAGGTGGCGCTCTCCTCTCTTCACCCATAAGCCATCTCCATCATCCCACGCCACTGGAGTCAGCCACCTCCCTTTCTGCATCTTACTGTACTGAGAACCACCACTTCCTATGATCTCTAGTCACCTTATTCCTGCCCTTTGCTCCATTCTGGTGAATTTCTGACTCTTCTCCACTCATCCTGTTTCTCAGAGCCTCCCCTGGTACTATGAACCCCTGGAGGTCCAGGGACTCTGTCCTACCTTATTCCCTTGAAAGCTGTGAGAGTTTGGCCAAATCATTTAAAGGTTCTGGGTTCAGGTTCCTCTATTCTAAAATGGGTTAGTAATAATAGTAATAATAGTTAGTAATAATAGTAATAATAACTACTAATAGAACTGCTTAGGTGATTAATCAAGCAAAAACGTTGGAACAGCTTCTGTCTCCTTAGAAGTGCCCCCCATGAGTTAACTCACTAGCAACGACTGCATGTATGGCCTAGTTCTGACTTGGCCCCAGGTTTCTGTGATCTCCGAGTTCATCTTTCCCCTTTCTAAACCTCAGTTGTCTTTTCTCTGGGTCTTTTCTAGGGAGAGTAGTGACTTTTACATCTTTGTAACATTTTCTATGCTACCATTTATTACAAAACTTGTTGTTTTCACAAATTAGGTATTATAATTATTTGCTCATTTTTATGTGTTTCTCCCTTTGGACTATAAATACTCTGAGACCACAATATGTAATGGGGCTATCCAAGGTAACAATTTTATAATATGTAATTCAAAAAAATATAATTCAGCCATTCATAGTGAACGATTCAGGGCTAGAATTATAGCATGGCAAGTAAAGCCACCACCTATGACACCAGCATCTTCTATGGGATTCAATTCAGTGCCAGCTGTTCCACTTCTTCTTTTTAAAAAATATTTATTTACTTTTATTGGAAGGTCAGGTATACAGAGAGGAGGAGGGACAGAGAGGAAGATCTTCCATCCACTGAGTCACTCCCCAAGTGGCTGTAGTGGCCAGAGCTGAGCTGATCTGAAGCCAGGAGTCTGGAGCCTTGCTGGAGTTTGGAGCTCGAGAAGGGCATGTGGAGTTGGTTAAAGAGAAAAGATGGATCACTACAATTTCATGATCAAAATGGACAATACAAGAAGACTGTCCCCTTTATTTATACAGAAACAGTCTCAAACTCTCGCACAGACTTTTTATATCATGGTCAAGTGGGTGCTTCCAAGGATAATTCTGCCATTTGTTTTACCTTAAAGCAGGACGTTATCCATCCTGTCCCTGCAGTCAGGAAGCTTTCAATAGACAATAGATAACATCAGTCAGTAACATGTTCCTACTACTTTCCCCATTTTACAAATTCATCTAACAGCTAAAAGGGGAAAATGGATCACAGAAAGAAAAACCTAAAGATCACAGACAAAAAACTCTGAACTCAGATTCCCACTACAACCATGAGCTTAACAACCCTAGATTAGTCTAAAAGCATGTTTTACAACATGAGTACAAACATTCTTGAGCTCTTCCAGCCATATATGGCCAATGAGGGCGGCTGAGACAGTATGAATTGTTAGGGCCCTTTACTAAGATGTTATCAGCAACATCAACTCCCAAGTTCACCTTGGTCGGTAAAAAACCAACTCCTCAGGGCCAAACAACAATGCCTCAATAGATTACGGAATTCTCAGCAGGGTAGGGGTGGTTGGGTGTCTCTGCCAGTGAGGGTGAAACTGCCTTGAGGTGGTTGGAGAGACATCTGCCAGGCCTTGACTTGCAGCAGGAAGCTCCTGGAAGCCTTGCCCGTAGAGGAATGGTTCTCTTCACACCTTTCTGTCATCCATTCACACTGCAAAGACCCCAGCAGAGCCTCTTCCGGGTCTCACATATGGTCACAGGATCCCAAGGGTTTGGGTCATCTTCCACTGCTTTCCCAGGCCACAAGCAGGGAGCTGAATGGGAAGAGGGGCTTCCAGGATTAGAACCAGCACCCATATGAGATCTCAGCACGTGCAAAGTGAGGACTTTAGCTGCTAGGCTACTGTACCATGCCCAAGCTGCTCCACTTCTCATTCAGCTGCCTGCTAATGGCAGGGAAAAGGAAGAAGAAGATGGCCCAGGTATTTGGGCCCTTGCCACACATGGGTGAGATCTTGATGAAGCCCCTGGCTTCAGTCTGGTTCAGCCTTGGCTGTTGTGGCCATCTGGGGAGTGAACCAGCAGGTGGAAGATCTCTCTGTCTCTCCCTCTGGCTCTCTGTAACTCTGACTTCAAATAACTAAATAAATAAATGTTTAAAAATAAACTGTACAATTTAGTGGTTTCCAGTAGATACCCAATGGTGGTGCAAGCATGGATCACCACAGACAAACCTAGCACTTTCTCATCACCTCCAAAGAGAGATTGTTCTGTATTGCTATCACCTTCCACTCTCATCTCTCTTGTAGCCCCAAGCATTTTCACACTTGCTCTTTCTTTGGATTTGTTTTTTTTCTGAAAATTTCCCACAGACAGAATCATACAATATGTGAAGTGTGTATATGTGAGTGGCCTCTTCCACTTAGCATCATGCTTCCAAGCTCTGTCCATTTTGTAGTAGGAATCAGTACTTCCTTCTTTTTATGGTCAAGTACCACTTCATGAGAGGAAAAGGAATAGACTTCCTTTGTAAAAAAGGATTTAGAGTTACATACATGAGTGTACACAGAGAGAGAGGGAGATCTCCCATTTGCTCATTCATTACCCAAATGCCAGTAACAGCCAATACTAGGCCATGCCAAAGTTGCGAACCAGCAACTACTTCCAGGTCTCCACATTGGTGGCAGTGGCCCACAAATGTGGGCCATTTCTTCTGCTTTTCCTAGCCCATTAGTAAAGAGCTGGACTAGAAGTGGCGCATCCAAGGCATAAACTGCTATTCATATGGGATGCCAGTATTACAGATGGCAGCTTTACCTGCTATGCTACAATACCAACCCCAGGACTGGACCATCTTTTGTTTAACCACTTAGTGAAGGGACATTGAGGTAGTTTCAACTTTTTGTCTCTTACATAAAATGCTGTTCTCAATATCTGTCCACAGGTTTTTGTGTGGACATGCTTTCATTTCTCTTAGGTCTGCACCTAGGAGTGGAATTTGCTGGCCATGTGATAACTCCATGGTTAACTCTCTGGGGAACTCTGAACCAGTTCCCATAATCCCACATTAGCACCTTCCACATTTTGTAGACTTCCAAAAATTCTGTCTGCTGCAGGTTGGAAACAACTTTGGAGAAACTGCATCTGTGGTAAATATGTATAGTTTTCTTTTGTTACACCTTAAGATGTTTTTTTACATAGCATTTACATCATGACTAGGTATTGCAAGTCATTTGTAGATTTAAAGATGCAGGATGGTAGGTATAGGTTATACACCCATTGCAAATGCAATGTCACTTACTATTAAAGGATTTGAGCATCCACGAGGTCTTGGAACCAAACCCTCACAGACCTCAGACTCTGTGGGATGACTGTATATAGTTCCTCCACATTTTTCACATGCCAAACTGTTAATAGGGAAAGGATAGAAAAGACTATTTTTAAGCTTGATTTTCTAGTTCAGTAGACACTCAGAAAGAGCTTTAACCTTCTTCTACCACTTTAATTAACAGAGTTTCTGTTGGAAAGTGCTCTTCATCCTCAGGGATGTCGGTGTTGTATGCGGAAGGCTCTTGGAGAAGCAAGAAGACAAGGTTCATCTATATTCAAATAACAATACAGAGCCTGAGAAATTTTTTTTTCTGGTATTGTCATCACACCATGAGGGATTTCTAAGGAAATGCAAGTATGCATTATTTTGCCATGAATAAGGCCATGCTATTTAAAAGTGGAGACCAAGTACATGATTTTTTTTTTTCTGTACAAAATGTGATTTTAAAGAACAAAAAAGAAAATTGGAGTAGGGCCAAGTGACTTAAGACAAAGTAAGCCAGAAAAGGGAAGCAGAACAGCCTTGGTCTACCAAGTATGGTATGGAGTATTTGGTGAGGGTATTTGGTGAGACTGGGGGGCTTTGTAGGGAAGGCTCAGGGGGTGTTTGAAGGGGTCTGGGAAGGAGGGGGCACTGCTTCCTCAGAGCCACAACTCTGGCTTTGGGATATGACAATGAATAGAAAGTGCAAACACTAGGAAGCTGAACTGGGTCACCTGGGCTGTGGAGGCATCCTGAGATGAAGCTCCCAGAGCACCTGCTGTGAGTTCCCTGGTGTCACGCATGGTGTGTCCGGTGTGTCCAGTGTGTCCGTCAGCTAAGCTGACTCTTCCAGAGAAGCCTGTAGTTCAGATGCACTCATTGTTCTTACTTTGCAGGGGGAGTCAGAGGCACTCAGGCTGTTCAGGAAGTGCTCGGGAGACCAGAGCTAAGCAGGGCTGAACCGAGCTCTGTATCCTGGACTCTGCAGCCTCAAGAGCCCCTGCCCTCAGACCTGTGCATATTATACTCATGTCAGAGTTTGTTTGCTCTACCTGCTTTGTTTGCGTACAGCAGTTAAAATCATGTGCACCCCTGTCCTGTGGTTTTAGTTTAAATAATATTGACTCAAATAATGAACCCAAGTTTGATTCAGAAATAGTTTCTAAAGAACATGGGATATAATGCAATGTGTTATGCCAAGGTAGGGGATAGATTGCGAGTTAAGATGGAATGTAAGGACTTACACAGCATTCTAAGAAGATGAAACTTGGGGCTGACATTTTACTGTAGCCGGTAATACCATTCAGTGTGAGGCTGGTGCCCCAATATGGGCATCAGTTCAAATCCTGACTGCTTTGATCTGATCCAGCACTCTGCTGTTGGCCTGGGAAAAACTGCAGAGGATGACCCAGGGGCTTGGGTTCCTTCACGCATGTGGGAGTCTTGGAAGAAGCTCCTAGCTCCCGGCTTTAGATCAGCTCAGGCCATTGCAGCTATTTCAGAAGGGACCAGTTGATCATAGATCAAATTTCTGTCCCCCTCCCCCGCCGCCGACCTTGCTGTTTGTCCGTCCCTCTAACTATAATCTGCTTTTCAAACAAATTAGAGTATTTTTTAGAAAGCCATTTTTAACATTTATTTTCATTCTTAATGCTGCCAGAGTGTGTTCTACCTACTGGTTTACTGTCCATGTGCCCTCAAAAGCCAGTGCTGGGCCAGGCAGCAGGCAGGAGTCTAGAATTCAATCTGAGTCCCTTGTGTTGATTGTAGGGACACCAAGCCTGACCTGCAGCCTCCCAGGTGTGCATTAGCAGGAAGCTGCAGTCAGAACTGCAGCTGGGACTTGAACTCAGTACTCCAATATGAGATGAAGGCATCCAAGCAGTCTCTTATCTGTCAGATATGTTGCTATAATTTTGTGGCGAAAAGTCCAGCAGTTTTTATGCTTCAAACTTCACGCAGAATCTATCCATGTCACTCTGGGTCTTCTAAACAGGAAACATGTTTGTGCTATGTCTGGACCTTTGGCGTCTGCCCAAGGGCATACGATGCTCCAGGTGGCTGAGGACTCCCTTCACCAGAGCACTGACAGCCACGGGTCGACCCTCTTGTGATTCCAGGCTGCTCTGGCAGGAGGCACCACCATGATCATCGATTTTGCCATTCCTCCGAAAGGGGGCTCCCTCATCGAGGCCTTCGAGACCTGGCGCAGCTGGGCTGACCCCAAAGTGTGCTGTGACTACAGCCTCCATGTGGCGGTGACGTGGTGGAGTGACCAGGTGAGGCCCTGGAGTTCCAGGTTATTTCCTTGTTCTGCACAAAATCATGATATGGAAACACAAGAAACCTGTGACTTTGGTGGCCCCTAAAGCGACTGGTGGTCAGCCAGAGAGGGGAGAGTTTTCATTGCTCGTGCTTCGGTTCCTTTTACATTTGAGTCCTATCAAAAGAAAATCATGTGATGATAAATCATCTATGTGTATTCACAACATCCCCTTTGATGTTTGATCTATCAATTGCAAATGCTTTAAATGTGATTTTTAAAATGAATTTATTTGAGAGGCAGAGTGCTTCCAGTTGTTTACTTTCCAAATGCTGGTAACAGCTGACCCTGGGGACATACTCCAGGTCTTCCAGAGCAGAGGAAGGAACCCAACGCCTCAGCCATCACCTGCTGTCTTTCAGCATCTACGTTAGCAGGAGCTAGAAGAGCGAATGGAGTCAGGTGCCTAACCAGGGACCCAGAAATGGGTGTGAACTTAACTGCCACGCCAAATGCCTACCCCTTAGTATAATTTTAAAAAGTATGCATTTCCCTTTTCCTCAATTTTGATATCTCTGGAACCTTCTAGCTCCATGCCTCCATTCCCACTTCTACCCTTCTTGCGAGGGTGAAAAAGAGGAAAAGCCCTTTCCTTGCCAACTGTCCCCTGTCCCTGGACTCTTCCCACATTGTTTTGCTGAAGTTACCCCTGGTAGCCATTCATTCTAGAACGCTATCAGCCTTCTGCATCCAGGAATTATGTAGGCATGTCAGAAATGATAACCTGATTCAGAGGAAAAGAATTGCCTTGGGAGATAACAAAATATGTTGACATTTCCCCCATTTAAATGTGCCTGTGCTTAGGAAACATTTTTGGGAGTTTAAGTAATATTGTTGCACATTGGACTTAATTCCAAAATGCCATTAAGGGTTTGGCATGGTGACATGAGTCACGTGTTCTCACCCTCACTTCAAAATTGTAAGCATAGTCATGAAGTTGATACAAACCAACTAATGAATCTTTAACCAAAGATGCAGCATTCAAATAGCCAGGTATTTAGTCCACAGCTGTGGTTAAATATTCCCCAAAACAGCTATTCTAAGCGGTGCACCCGATCTCTTCTGTGTCTGTCTTTTTCTCTCTCCCTTCCATCCTCGTATTTTAGGCCAAGATCATTCATCCTGTGCTTATTATATATATATATATGTATTGTTTAGTTTTATTTGTTCAAACCTTCTTTTGTTTGCTTTGTGAACTCTTTGTGAGGCTGTCTTGCAAAGGTGATTTCTGAATTGGTTTTGGTCTCAGCGTGGCCCTCACTGTTGGTAACCTGAAGGTCTTGGGAGCAGCCAGCACTCACTCCCCCAGGTCACATGGCTGTGCTGGCTCTACGCCCAACTGTGGATTTCTTTGAATTTCTTAGGTGGGCCAGGGGTAAATTACATTGTAATATTATCATTATTATTTGAAAAGGAGAAAGACAAAGAGATCCATCCACCAGCTCACTCTCCGAAGCCTGCAATAGCCAAGAGTGTGGCAGGCAAAACTGGAAGCCTGGAACTCAGTCTAAGTGTCAACATGCGTTAGCAGGGACCTGGCCACTGAGCCCCTCCCTGCTGCTTCCTGCATAAGAAGCAGAGCCAGAAATCAAACCCAGATGCTCCAGTGGGACACAGGGGTGTGCCAAACACCACACCAAATGCCTTTCTCTCCTTTTATGTCTTCTACTTCCTGCCTCTAATAACCATCCTGTGGTTTTCAGACTTGAGCCATACCCTGTATCTTGTATGAGCTTTGCTTTCTTCTAGATGTAAGATTGCTTCTGTTCCTGCCACATGGCTTCATCTTCACTTTCTGGAATAATTTCCTACAATAGGGAATGCAGATACTCAGATACTTTTATTTCCAGTTAGAGAACTGAAGCACTTTCAGGAAAGCAATGAAGTTCTTGATTTTTTTCAAAGCCTCAGGTTAGTGGCACTTACCATCAAACTGAGTATATGCTGGGGGCAAATCAAGACCTTAACTGCATTTTTCTGGAACTGAACTGGTTTTCTGAGCTTAGTTCTTTTCCAAATTCAACACAGTGCAGAATGCTGACATTAAAATTTAAGAGTGATGTGTTGTTATATCATCTTAGGTTAAGGAAGAAATGAAAGTCTTAACGCAAGAGAAAGGTGTTAACTCTTTTAAGATGTTTATGGCCTATAAGGGTCTGTACATGGTGAATGACGTGGAGCTGTATGCAGCCTTCTCTCGATGCAAGGAAATTGGAGCGATTGCTCAGGTCCACGCCGAAAATGGAGACTTAATTGCTGAGGTAAGGAATGTGGCATAGTGGGTAAACTCGCTAGCTGCAGTTCCGGCATCCCACATGAGCACCCGTTCATATCCTGGCTGTTCCGCTTCTGATTCAACAGCCTGCTAATATGCCTGAGGAAAGCAGGTGGCCCAAGTATTTGAGGTCCTGTATCCACGTGGGAGGCCCGCATAAAGCTCTCGGCTCTAGCCTGTCTCAGTCCTGGTTGTTGCAGCCATGCAGGCAGTGAACCACTGGATGGAAGATTCTCTCTCTTTTGGCGTCTCCTTCTCTTTCTGTAACTCTTTCAAATAAACAAACAAATAGGTCCTTTAGAAATTGCACAAGTAAGCATCTGTGACCTAACCCTTCTACAAAATGAAAACGGCTCTGGTTTAAGAAGACGATGGACACACTGTATTGTGAGAACAGAAAGCCAGACGCAGTTTTCCCACGGCCCACCCAGGGTTGCTTTCGGCAAACTTGCTCCCTGCTCTTAAGTCTCCTCAGGTTCATGATGTGCCCTGGCAGGAGGATTTCTCCCTGGGCTGGATGACAAAGCCGTGTGTCTCAAAAGCCCTGAACGTTTTCCTTGTGTGCAGCGCTGCCCTGTGTTTGGCCTGCTGAGCAGAACACAGTGTGAGCAGCACGCCTGGGGTCTGATTAGAGAGATTTTTAAAAAGATTTATTTATTTTTATTGCAAAGTCACATATATAAGAGAGAGGGAGAGACAGAGAGGAAGATCTTCCATCTGCTGATTCACTCCCCAAGTGGCCGCAACTGCAGGAGTTGCGCTGATCCAAAGCCAGGAGTCAGGAGCTTCTTCCAGGTCTCCCACATGCAGGTGCAGAGTTCCAAAGCTTTGGGCCATCCTCGACTGCTTTCCCAGACCACAAGCAGGGAGCTGGATGGGAGGGGGAGCTGCTGGGATTAGATGGTGAGGACTTTAGCCACTAGGCCACCACACCGGGTGATTAGGGAGATTTTTAAAGCCACAGCTTGGAGTTCAAATGCGCTCTGGAGGAACCAAATGATGTTGATTTCTCGTGTTACTTCCACTGTTCAGACCCAAAGGGGACAGCAGCTGCAGGATCTGCAGAGTTGTCACTTATCCTTTATAAGCTGTTGTTGTTGTTCCCCCAAGGCTCAGCTCGCATTAACTTGAATGAGATTGAAGTACAGTGGCCAGAAAGCATGAGAGAAGGATGGATAATGAGATGAGAGCCTGGGCTATAAAATTAACAAGAGTGGCATTTTTATTTACTGCTTAATTCTTAAATTGACTTATTTATTTGAAAGAGGGGAGAGAGACATAAAGAGAAAGAGATCTTCCAGCTGCTGACCCCAGATGCTTAAAGCAGACAAGGGTTGGACCAGGTCAAAGTCAGGAGCTTGGAGCCCAGACTGAGTCTTCCATGCTGGGGGAACGGGCTGGGACCCAATGCATCAAGGCGATGTTTGAGCCATCACCTGCTGTTCCCCTAGTCCCCATCCACGGGAAGTTGGAGTTCAGGGTGGAGCTGGGACTCAAACCAAGGCATCCCAGTGTGAGATGCAGTGTCTCCATTGCTGTGCGAAATGTCTGCTCTCAGGCAAGACTTTAAATTCGAGTTTTCTACTGCCTGGCCTTGACACTGGGAAAGTCATTTTATTGCTTCCAGTCTTGATGCCTGTTAATATTTTTAAAGATAAATACATTCGGAGAGGGGACTGGTGCAGTATCACTTGGTGGACTGGGTTGGAGAACAAGGAAAATGATGATTCAGTTTTTTAAAAAGGTGAAAATAATTATGTGATGTACTGTGAAGTGAGTCACTTCCACAAGTGACTATAGCGTTTGTCTTGAACCAGTTTTTGGTCTTAAATATGAACATTGCTTCTCAAGGAAATTGATTAGAACTATCCTCTCATCAAACACTTTCTTTTGTTTTTAATTTATTTAACTAAATCTGTTTTAATTCTGTTTGAAAGACAGAGAGATGGAGAAAGTGGAAAAAGGAGAGAGATCTTCTGCTCACTGCCTTACTCCCCATATGTCTGCTGCAGCCTGGGCTGGGGCAGGTTGAATCCAAAAACCCAGAACTCCACCCACATTTCCCGTGTGGACAGCAAGGATCCAAGCAAACTTGAGCCATCACCTGCTGCTTCCCAGGGTGCACATGAACAGGAAGCTGGAATCAGGAGTGGGGCTAAGATGCAAACCCAAGCACTCAGTATGGGATCTGAATGTCCCAAGGCGACATCTGAGCCAAGCACTTATCCACCTTGCCACCTGTTCATTCAGAAGAACTTGGTAGTGAAATGTGCATCTGGAAAATGACTATTAATATGCTATCAGAATGTTAAGATTGCGTTTGTCGTCCACAATCCTGTAGGCACACACACATTCACGCATAAACGTAGCCTGGCAATGCATTTAATTTACAATAAAATTTGGTATTCTCACCAGTCAATCTTCCTGCTGTCTTTTTAAGGGAGCAAAGAATATGCTGGCTTTAGGAATAACAGGCCCAGAGGGCCATGAGCTGTGCCGGCCAGAAGCAGTGGAGGCAGAAGCCACGCTGAGGGCCATCACCATTGCCAACGCTGTGAACTGCCCCCTGTACGTTGTGCATGTGATGAGCAAGTCTGCAGCCAAGGTTGTGGCCGATGCGCGGAGAGATGGTAATTCCTGAATGGAGCAACCCCTGTGGATGCAACATTCATCAACATGTTAGATAAGCTACCTTTCACCCTGCTTCTGCCTCTGGGAAACTTGCATGTGGGTTTCCAGACCTTTCCACCTTTCGTTCAGGTTCTGTGCATCTTTAAACTGTAGCCTTTAGTCCTGCACTGTGGCCTAGTGGCTAAAGTCGTCACCGTGCATGCCCGGGATCCCATACGGGTGCCCGTTCTAATCCCAGCAGCCCTGCTTCCTATCCAACTTCCTGCTTGTGGCCTGAGAATGCAGTCGACAAGTCCCAAAACCTTGGGACCCTTCCCCCTCGTGGGAGACCTGGAGAACTGACCTTCAGAAACAGTCCTGTACTGCCTGCCGTTTTAGTGATAGTTATGGATTTTTGCCCACCAGATGGCGCCATTGCCTATCCTATGGAATCTGTTGCTGTGTTATTGTTTCCTGTATTAAGGAGTGTGCCAGGATCACAGCTTTTGAAAGTGATTTGGAGCGCTGGGGCAGTAAAATACGCAGAAACGGCCAGTCCTAACTCACTGGCAAACCAAAGATTTTACATTTGGTCAGGAAGCGGTTTCTTGATCTTGGGCACTGATTTTGCATTGGGACAGAATCCCAGGAGTGGTGGAGTAGAATTATAGTGAAGGTTTTGGAAAAAAAACACCAGGAGGAATAAACTACACAGATATATCAGTTTCATCTTAAATTACATTAAAATTTGGCTTCATTTGTTGAATAAGTAAAACATTTACATGACCCAAAACTCAAAACTGTACACTAAAAAAATATATTGTCAATTAATTCTTATTTGCTTTAGCACCTTTTTCCCACTCTATCTAAGTAATTGTTTTTATTCACTAATTTCTAGCCTACCTTTACAGCATTTCTCTTTCTAATAAGGATATATATTTATAAACATTTACTATTTATGAGATGTTATTTATATTCTTAGATATATAAAGATTATTTAGACTCATTTAAAATGCCACAGGTTTCTTATCCTACCATTTGGATTGTTGGAAGTCTGCAGGGGTTCTCCCTGGGCTCTCAGCAAGGTTTCCCCAAAGCTGCATTCCTTTCAGGACACACCAAGGGAGAGATCCTCCCGGCTTCTCCAGCTTCTCCATGCTGACTCCCGGCTCGTGGGCACGTGGTCCTTTCCTCCAACCTCCTGACAGGCGTGGTCCTTCTCACACTACATTTGTCTGACCGCCCCTCTTGCCACTGTAGCAATCCTTGCATTATATTGAGACCCCCTGATAAATTCAGAGTAACATTTTCTTCTCAAAGCATATTAATTTTGTGACACTTGTAAAGTCTTTTCTTTTTTTGTAAGATAAAAAAATTCATGGGGAATGGGGGGCTGGGAGGTGGATATCTTTGGGATGCCCATCTTCATGTTCTGCCTAACACAATGGCTATGTTCAGGCTTGATTTCTAGAAGTTAGACTGCATATGTATGTTTTTGCTCTGTGGCTAAATTTGTTTCCAAAGAGTTTATAACTATGGAAAGTTCAAATGTCACTCCAAATGTTTTAGCTTGTTGGGAATGATTAAGATAGAGAAAATACCCTAATCTAAAGTTGTCCAAGAGGCAGGGGAACTCCAGAACAAGCTGAGAGATTTCCTACCCCTTGCCCATGATGGAGTATGAACCGGAAGGCAACAAAGAGCAGGTGGGACACACACAGCACCAATTGTTCATATGGTGGGAAAGACCCTGAGGGAGTGTGGCCGGACAGGAGCTGCTAGGCTATGTGGACCTTCTGTGGACACTGCCCTGACAGCCTTCGCCTATCATCTAATGTGATTTTATTTGAATAAGACATAATTCTTTCTACCTTGCAGATTTGTCAAAGGAAAGCTTTTCCCTTGTAAGTTCCTTCGCCTGCATGTTCTGTCTTCTGGGGCTGTGATACTCACAGTGTGGTCCCAAGAAGGCAGCAATGGCAGTGCCCGGGGAGCTTGGTAGACATGCAGAGCCTTGGACCCTATCCCAGAGACACTGAATCATAAGCACATTGTAACTGGGGCCCCGGGGTGATTAGTATATGTGCTCAAGTCAGAGTCAGTGCTCCAGGAGGCCTGAAGGATGCCCAGTGGACCCTGTTGTAGTGGCCTAGCTATGCAATGCTATTAAGTTTGATTTTATTGTCTCACTGCCAACCACATACTCAGAAAAGAAGCATCCTGTTTATAGCAATTAACATTATTGGCTGAGTACACAGCTTAGGGTAGTAGTTAATATAGATTTTTTTTTTTCATCTTGGTCTTTGCTATACATAATCTCATGAATGTTTTTAATATACAGGATCTTTTCTTAAATTGTTATAATGTTTCAAGCTCAATGTTCTGTTTTGTGGCTGATAAGATTAAGGCTAGTGGAAACACCAAGTTATTTACTAGTGAGTAATATACTTGGAATTCAAGCCCAAATCTATCAGATCATAAAATTTAAACTTTTTATTTTATATAACAATTGATTGTTTTTATTTTTTCAAGCATAATTAATTTTTGGCATTGCACTTTAAAACTGGAAGATATTTATCACTGTTGTATTACTTCATCGTCATTAATAGAATAACACATGCCAGAAATGGAAATGAAACTAGTGGTTCAGAGTGATTCTATCTTTAATTTTTGGTGATTACCTCTAAAATTCTTAGTGATGAGTTTGTAAGTAGTGATTTTTTTTTAATCACTTGAATTCCAGCTATGTAACCTGAACATTTAGCTTATGCGGAGCATGCATCTTACCTCCTGAACTTTGCTAGTAAATCAGGTCACTCCAAGAAATGTGTTTAAATGTTTGTCTCATGACTATGAATGGCATCTCTTACGTCACTGCTAGTGTGAAGAAGGCATTTAGAAGCCCTTCATCACCCTGTCTGCTCTTCCTAGCGTCTGTTGTCTTCCCACGGACAGGTGCTCAGCACTTAGTTGACCGAGTGCAGTGAACTTGTCCATGTTTGTAGGTGGTCTACTTTAGAATTGTTACAATGTAAGATTGTGGAAATATTCTCTGCAGAAACAGTGAGAAGAGAATGACAGAGAATTTTATATCACAAAATAGAATAGCATGATTAAAATGCTTAAGGAAGCAATTTCTGAATATCAAGTGAGTTTCTTCACTCCAATAAGATTCTTCAAGAACATGCCTGGCTTTAGTCTGTTTTGTAGACTAATTGTTACAAGACCATTATTATCTTGCCAAGTTTCTTGATTCTCCTGGAACTATTTTCTTTTTTATTTACTTTTTAAAATGTTCATAACAGAGGCGAGGAGATGGGCATCACAGGCCCATGTGGGTCTGTGGGTCCCTGATAGGGACCGAGAGGGTGGGGCTGGGGAAGAGAAATGTGTCTGCTGCAGGGGTGGAGGTGGGGGGGCTGGTGAGGTAGGGGAAGAAAAGAGGGGTGCATTGGCTCCATATTGTCAGACTACATTAGTGGGGGCGGTGAGGAGATGCCGCCTCTTGGGCATTGGTGAGGGGAACAGTGTCCTGGGGTGTTACTCAAGTGGTAGATGGATAACGCTGACCAAGAGCGGGCGAGGTGTGACCTCTGGCCTCTGGTCCAGGCATGCTGCGCAACTGGTCCCATT
Organism: Ochotona curzoniae; assembly: GCF_017591425.1. NCBI lineage: Eukaryota > Metazoa > Chordata > Mammalia > Lagomorpha > Ochotonidae > Ochotona > Ochotona curzoniae. The sequence goes on from NW_024465751.1 coordinate 23,808,077, forward strand.
CCTCCCCTCACCTAGTGAATGCTTATCACTGGATGGGAGCTTTACCGTCAGAGCCTGTGCCCTGCATCTTCTTGATTGCTCTAAGATGTTGTTCTCCTTGAACTTTTCTACTTAGTTTTCTTTAAAAAAAAAAAAAAAGTTAGAGAAATGAGACATACGCCATCTTGACCACATCATGAGTTTCCAGCTTCTTCATCAATTTTCTATTGAACAGCGTTAGTTTTTTCTCTCAGAAATTCGTTTTTGGGGAGGAGAATCTTCTGAATTTCCATTTTCTTAAAATGTTCATTTATTTGAAGGGCAGAATTATAAGGAAAGACCAAAAGAGACAGAGAGAGAAGAGAAGAAAGAAGTTACAAAGAAAACCTGAGAGGGGCCCGGCGCGGTGGCACAGTGGTTAAGGTCCTCGCCTTGCACGCCCGGGATCCCATATGGGCGCCGGTTCTATCCCGGCAGCCCTGCTTCCCATCCAGCTCCCTGCCTGTGGCCCGGGAAAGCAGTCGAGGACAGCCCAAAGCTTTGGGACCCTGCACCCGCGTGGGAGACCTGGAAGAGGCTCCTGGCTTCGGACCGGCATAGCATCGACTGTTGTGCTCACTTGGGGAGTGAATCATTGGATGGAAGATCTTCCTCTCTGTCTCTCCTCTCTGTATATCCGCCTTTCCAATAAAAAAAAAAAGTAATAAAAATAAATCTTAAAAAAAAAAAAACCTGAGAGAGAGAGAGAGAGAGTCACCTGTTGGTTCACTCTCTAAATGGCAACAACTGAAAGGTTCAAGATACTTTTTTTTTTTTTCAGTTTTCAGGTTAATTTGTTTTGTCTCAATAAAACACAACTCTTATATCCATGTTTCTGCCTTTATACGTATTATTTTCATTTCAAACTTACAAATAAAATGTTTCTTTGTGCTTTTCATGTAAGAAAAATCTTCTACTTGCTGTTTCACTCTCCAGATGGCCACAATGGCAGGAACTGGGCCAGGCTGAAACCAGGAGTCTGGTGCTTCTTTTGGGTCTCCCACATGGGTGCAGGGAACTGAGCACCTGAACCATCCTTCACTGCTTTCCCAGCCACAGCAGCAGGGAACTAGATTGGCAGTGAAGCAGTTGGATCTTGAACTGGCACCCATAGGGGATCTCAGCATTGCCAGGGAGAGGCTTAATGCTATGCCACAAAGCTGACTCTTCTCTCATCTCTCAGACATTTTGAAAAATAGAATTTCATGGCTGCAGGGAAAATAACATATGTAGAGTTGGTTGTCATCACAAAATAGCACAGGCTAAGTAGCTGAGACCGTAGAGATGGTTTTCTGGTAGTTCTGGAGTTTTAAGACCTGAGAGGAAGGTTTGGGGAGAGTTGGGTGTGGAGGGAGACAGTCCCAGGCTCTCTCCCTGGCTGAGACGAGGCCATTTACTTCCTGGGTCTCCACCTGATCCTGCCTCTTTGAGTCTGGGTCCATGTTCTCATCCTATGAAGACCATAGTCTTCTAGGATTAAGCCCCATCCTGACGACTTCATGTTAGCTTTATTTCCTCTAAATAAGCTTTATTTCCTCTAAATAAGCTTTATTTCCATGTGTTCCGAGGTACTGACAGAACTTCACTAAATAATCAAATGTATTTGATGAACAACACAATTCAGTTTATATTTTGAAGTGACTCCCACGTTAGGGGCATTAATTTGATTTTATGTTGTACATAAGAAAAACTGACATGAAGAATAGTGACTCACCTTTTACAAAAATCATGAGTTGAAAAACACATTTGAGCATAGATTTGAATGACCCATTCTACCAGACTTTGTGCGTTCGTCATCTCCGTTATTTTCCTTTTTTGGAGATGTGTTGTTTTGAGTCAAAACAATGCCCAGTTAATATCAACATGTGCTTTTAGCTAGAAAATATTTATTTATTTACTTGTTTGCTTATGTTTTGGAAGGCAGACACACACGAAAAGAGACTGAGACACAAAAACACACACGTACATCTTTCTCCAGTTAATTTTGTTTCCTAAATGCCCATGGCAGCCAAGGTTGGACAAACCAAGGTGAACCTAGGAGCCTGGAGCTCAGTTCAGGTTTCTCTCGTGGTGGCAGAGACCTTGCTAGTCGAGCCGTCCCTTCTGCCACCCAGAGCGTGCATCAGCAGGAACTGAGAGCTGAGCCGAACTCAAGCTCAAACACTCTGAGAGCGAGTGCTGACTCTCAGGTGGCGTTTTGACCGCCGTGACACATTTCCGCCCAGATAATTTTTGCAGTGTTTGTATTTTCCTTTTTGGTGGGCAAGATTTCTACTCTGCACATCTAGGCAGCTTCTCCCCCATTTTCCCCGAAGGCCTTTAACAGACCTCATGACTCAGCAGTGTGCCTCTTGTAGTACCTCCATTCTTGTGAACATCGCAACATCATTTTCATCTAACACATGAGTGGTCTGATCAGGGTGAGGGCTGGTCTGGATTGGGTTGGCATGATTCAGTGTTTGGAAATCTTTAGAAACTTTCTGAGGGCAAGATGCCTTTAAGTGGGAGGTAACATTGTTAAGTGCAAAGTGGAGGAAGAAAGATTATGGATACATAGGATATTACCAACATAGAACATGCATGCTGAGACAGTGGGGTAAGATTAATGATGTGGATGTCTTCATGTCCCAAGAGTTGTTGAACCACCTGGTCTAGGAGTACAGCCGGGGCTACCAGACTCAGGACAGGTATAGCACTTTCATTGCCAACTTACTAAGCACAATAAACAAAACCAGTACATGAATTGGAAAACTCTATGGTTACATTTGCCAAGCTTGTGGTTGACTTAAATATATTTTTTTGAAATTACATGCTCTTGACCAAAAAATGACAAATGACACTTTTGCTAATACAATTGTATGTAATACCAGGATCCCAGCTCTGGCTGTGTCACTAATTACTGGTGTTTTTCTGAACAAATTATTGTGTCTCATTTAGTTAGTCTCATTGGTTATCGCTTTCTTTGTCAAGAGAGCATGAAGGTTGCTGTGAAGGGCAAATGAGATTGTAGGGGAGCACTCTGCACATTTTAGAGTGCCGAACAGATGTCAGTTATTTTATTGTTTCTTTCTTTTAGCATAATTCCAATAGCACTCACAATTAGGCTGAGTTGTCCAGATAACTGATTCTCTGATTTTCTCTACCCTGTGTTTCCATTGACTTTTTTTTTTTTTTTGCCTCTTGAATATTTTTCAGTTCCTTTGAAAACATCCCATAAACTGGTCAAATAGTTGGAAGAGTATTAGAAATGTGTGTTTGTTTCTTTCTCAATTATTGTGATATTTACTGATACTTAATAGAGAGACAGATGAAAACAGCCCAGTTTACAAGGAGTTTATTGTATATACCAAAAATGGCTTGTCTCATTTTAAAGGAACTTAGCCCTTGCAAGGAATTGCCTGTCATCTGGCTTAAAACAAGGTGGGTGGACTCCTGGTAGATGCTGACACTTTTCATTTTTCCTGAGCGCTATTAAAATTGTAGGACTTTTGTAACTGTAGTCCCAGATCACCTTGATGGGCCAAATGATTGGATAGAACATGTGATAAGGATCTTTCCTCGGTGATGAAGCACGGCAGAAAATCCTGAGCTGGCAACTCTCAAAGTGATTGCAGGTCAAGTCTTAGAGTTCTCATCACCCAGGTGTCTGTAAGAAGCGCTCTTGGAAGAGCCAGTCCTCTTTGTGCTTGCAAATGAAATATTGTGTCTGCCTGGCGATCTCTGCATTAGCTAGTGCATTGCTTGTAGTGATTGCTGCTCATTCTGCAGGGCACTAAGAATGCTAAAACGCCTTCATTTTAGATGTTCCAACAAACATTAGCTGTTTTCCCCTTCTCTGGGAATAGGAGTGCAAGAACCAGGAGGAAGATGGGGATCATCTATGTGTGTGCATCATGAAAACAAAGGATTTTGACCATGCAAAGCCTGGGAGATGATTTTCTTTGACCCTGGTTTCATATCTGGTCACTTAAGAAGTGACTTTTTTTTTTTTTAAAGTTTCATTTATTCTTATTGGAAAGGCAGATCATTTTTACAGAGAGGAGACAGACAGAAAGATCCTCCATCCACTGGTTCACTCCCCAGAATGGCTGCAACTGAGTTTTCTGGGTCTCTTATGCAGGTACAGGGTTCCAAGACTACTCTTTTCCCAGGCCATAAGCAGGGAACTGGCTGAGAAGTGAAGCAGTTGGGACATGAACTGGTACCCATATGGGATGCCGGCACTTGCAAGAAGAGGATTTATTTAGCCATTGAGCCATTGCACCAGGCCCAAGAAGTGAAATTCTTGAGCTTCCTAAACCTTGTCATCGTGGTTTTAGAAATTCAACCGCTAGCTAGAGGAAGATGGCTAGTTTCGGGGAGAAATGATCTGTACCATGCTAGAACTTTACATTCCAGTTTAATAGGATGCAGGCAGCTGGTGGCCATCCACTGACAGCACTCTCTGGGGAAATCAGTTAATTTCAGTTATAGATCAAGATTTTAACTAAAATGTGGCATCTGACTAACCAGAGTGAGCTAATTTGGTATGCTAGTATCTCCTTACTGTGCACCCCTTTTATGATTGCTTGGATCTGATGAGGTGGATGCCAGCAAACCTATTATTCTGACAAATGCTAATCAGAGATAGGTTCAGATTTTAAATTCAAATTCACTGTGCACTATTAACTTTCAACATTGTGTGCTTTTGATGGTCTCATTTGCATGATTGTTAAAATATGCATTTCTGGCTACAATTTTATTATATGGGTTTTCGTTCATTTAATTTAACTTTTTGTGAATCCTTTTCAAAGGGCATGGAACGTTTATCAGTCTATTTTCGGCAGAGTGATTACTCTGGTTTTCTGTATGACCTATTTAATAATTTTCTGTCACCAGCCAGGATAACACAAAAAGTAGCACTGCTAGAATTCAAACGCCTGTGTTCAAATCTTACCTCTTCCAATTCCCCATATGGAGAAAGGTGGATAGCATATCTGCAGAGAAGTTATGTAACCCATTGCTTTGCCTTCATTCACAATGTTCCAATAAACATTAGCTGTCCCTTTTAAATCTCATTCACAAAAGCAAATTATAGTTTGAGCTTTGGCTAGCTATCACTATTATTCTCTGCTAGAGCAAGATACTAATATTTCTATATTTGTCACATGGCTTTCTTAAGAAAGAATCCAGGTGCTGAATGTTCCTTTGAACATTCCAGGGAAGGTGGTCTATGGAGAACCGATAGCAGCAAGTCTTGGCACCGATGGCACTCACTACTGGAATGAAGATTGGCAGCATGCAGCCCACTACGTCATGGGACCGCCCCTGAGACCAGACCCATCCACGCCCAGCTTCCTCATGAACTTATTGGCTAAGTAATCATGTTTCAGAGAACTGTGAGATGTTTCGCTCCAGTAAAGGTTGGAAAATCAGAGGTTATGTTGGGAGAGCGCTTCTCCTACATCTTGGCTATGTATTGGCCTTTCAAAGTTTTGTTCTACATTACCTGACAGGCTTCCTGGATTGCCAAAGACAACTGGCTTGATTATGTTTAGATACCTTATCAAAAACCTGGGCACAGAGAGCCAGACCCTTTTTACTAAGACCATTTTCTCTTGATTTTTTCCCATTTCTTGTTTTCTAGAGCCATGACTCTTCATTCTGTTTTATTTTTAAAATCAGAATATTCTTCTAAAATTTGTTTATGATCTATATAGATTTCTTTACTTAATTTGACTTTTTGTCCCCTGGTTTACCCTCTAAACAGCTGTAATGCTAGAGTTCGGCCCTATCAAAACCAAGAAACAGGAGCTGCATCCTGGTCTCTCATATGCTGACACAAGCTTCAAGTCTTAGGCCATATTCCACTGTTTTCTCAGGCACATTGGCAAGAAAGTAAAGTGTAAATGGAGCAGCCAGAACTCTAAGATCAGGACCCATATGGCATGCCTGCATTGTGAGCAGCAATTTAACTAACTACACCATTGCATCAGCCTCAGAATATTCTTGAATTAAACATTTTAAAATGCTGACATAATATAAGAACCATACTGTTGCACAGAAAACAGTCACCTTGTGGGAAGCTACACAATTTTCTGGAAAATTGCATCCTTTGTGGGCCACCTGCAACTCTTCATTCAGGAAGCCTTCCCTTACAGACTGCTTGCATTCACTTGCTCTTTTCTCTCACTTTCTTCCTCTTTCACACATCTGATCTCCAGGACAGTTCACACATCAGCTTTCTGGTGTGTGGTGACATCACCATCCGCAACCAGGATCACACCTCTTGTTTGTTACAGAATGGCCACGTGGTCAGAGGTCACCTTGAAGGACTTGTGCTCCATTCACATAAATCGCTTTGCTGATGTTGTGTAGTTCTCTCCCCACAAGGAGTTCTACCTTCTTGTAATGACCCAAGCATTGTCACCATCAAAAAGATGTAGAAATGATCTATCAAATTTGAAATTTGATTTGGTAAGAAATCAAGTCTCAGTTCATAACTATGGATTATGATAAAGCTGAACCTAGAAACCAAGTTCGTTCATCCATGATCCTGCACCACACTTCCGGCAGACGTGTCCTCCAAAAGCACTTCTTAGACTCAGTTCAGGAGAGGGCTGACATAGGTACTTGAAAAGGCTGCTCATTCTCCATTGCATTTTTCTTTTCTTGCTTCAGTTGAGCAGGGTGTCAAGAGATTAGCAAAGTTCTGGTAGTTTCTATCTGCCCTCCTCCCATCACGCTCTGTTTTCTTTTACAGTGATGATCTAAACACAACCGGAACTGACCACTGCACATTCAACACCTGCCAGAAGGCTCTTGGGAAGGATGATTTTACTAAAATTCCCAATGGAGTGAATGGTGTTGAAGACCGGATGTCAGTAATCTGGGAGAAAGGCGTGGTGCGTCTCATGGGCTTCAGAATGGCTTTACCTTTTCTTCACCCATCATCCTGCCTATTTTTGGAGGCTCCAAAAATAGAAAAACCTTTTTGATTATTTTCCCTAGGGTGACGATAGGGCCTGCAACGCGTTTTCTACCACCCCCACCATTTACCCTCCCGTCTCCACAGTGTAGTGTCAGCAAAGAAATAATTTCCTCATCTGCATGATTTAGACATTGAGAGACCAATTTAGATTGAGATCAAAGAGGGCTATTCTTGAAGTCCCTGAAATGCTGTAGCGTTCCTACTTGATTTCTCACGTTCATAATTTCCACTGTAGCAGCCTTACAGTTGATGTTCCTGTCTCTTCCAGCATCAGAGCTAGCACTCAGAAGTGAAGTTCTGTTCATGCCACCTTCCTCTCAAACTCCTTTTAGTATTCTCCATTACTTAAAGAATGTCTGAGCACTTAATTTACATACAAGGAACTTCACATGCTCAAAACAGCTCTACACCCCCATTTTCTGCTAGGTGTGCTCCTTGATGCTCTCCCTTTGTCCTAACTCTAATCTTCCATAACTTCCCTTCTCTTTCTCTTTGCTATTTATACGTCTTGAGAACAGTTCAACCATCCTGTTTGAACTTGTGCTATTATAATGAGAGGTCGGCACTACAGCAGATTTTCATAATCCGTTATAGCTTTCAGGTATTTAGTAGGCTTCCTCATGATTAAATATTTCTTAAAAACTTGAATGAAATCATATCATGTTCTAAAACATTACTTGGCTTAGTTTGAGACTTTAATTTTAGGGCATGGTTTTTTAATAGCCTTTTTTTGAGGCAATGATCCTTTGACAAATGAACCCTTGGAACATTCTTTCCATGTAAATGTACATGGAGATAAATCACCTCCACTTTCTTTTTTTTTTTTTTGAGGACCGTATCTTTTCCAATTCTGTCACCATTAAAATATCTTGCAACAAACTGTCCACACTTGTTGATTTATGTAAATTTCAATTACATAAACTTAAACCCATTGAGTTCTTTGTTCTTCCTTCTAAGGATGCTGTTACTCGTGTTTCTTTTAACTCTGTAATGTTCTGCCAGGTGTCAACAGGTTCATCTCATACATCTGAGGTCTACAATAAGTAAGTCAAATCATACATGTAGGTGGGAAACCACTGACAATATTTTACTGTCATCTCCAACAATGTGTACAATTCTGGGAATGATAGGAGAATTAGTAGAGGTGTTTCTAAGATGATAGTTTTTTTTTTTTAAAGTTATGCAGTCCATGTATTACCACATCATCTCAAACCTTACTGTTATAATTATTAAATATTTACCAGCATCCAGAAATGAGAATGCCTTAGGTGTTTAAGAGTTATGAGTTTTATGTTTTTGAATTATTTTTATAGCACAGTGGCAAAATGGATGAAAACCGATTTGTAGCAGTTACCAGCACCAATGCAGCCAAAATCTTTAATCTCTATCCAAGAAAAGGAAGAATAGCTATTGGATCAGATGCTGACATTGTGATTTGGGACCCTAAAGCCACAAGGTAAGTCTAAGTTCTTATGTCTCTTGGCTTCAATGCGGAGAACAAGCAATAACTTGCAAAGAAATGGTGCTTTGGCCTTAAGCAACCAACTCTTATTAGGCAGCTTATGTAGCTATGCTCAGGTTTTTTGAGCTTTTTGATGTACAAATATTCCTTTGTTTTTCTTGGCATAGGAGATGCCAACTCTGTGTTGCATTCTCTGCAAATGGATATGGATATGAGTAGAAAGCCAATATGAATTTACCACTTCAGTGCCTGACAAATGGCTGAGTTCACACAGAGGAGAGGTGCAAAGCAATGAAGAGCATCAAAGGCTTCATTGGAAAAAGGCTGAGTTGAAAACTTGAAATAATTACAGCCTTTTTAAAGCTTTCAGACAGAAAAAAAAATGCTGCACAAAGAACATCACTTTCAGTTAGCCAAATTTTCCGGTTGAGTTCATCCTGAGCCTATCATTCCCCATAGGCTGCAGCTTTTTGTTTCTAATTTCCATAATTCTATGTTAATATTGCACTTCTGGCAAATTCTACAACTCAGGACAGCATTCAACAGAGGTTAGAGCTCTGCTAGTTTCTCCTTGCAGGTGCCTCTAGCAGGGTGCGCTTTGGGGAGTCTCCTTGGTTGATTTGATTTCTAATGTCTCCTAGCACAGAGACCACATTCATCCTGATTTGTATTTCTCAAACACTGTGTAGTTCTACTGGAGATATCCCACAAATAGGAGCATTCTCTGGGTGTTTTTCCTGTGTGTGGATATAACAGCAAGATTACTCTCAGTCCTTTTTGACTTCATGGTACAGACATTTTACTTGAATTTTGTTAGTTTTTTTCTTTTATGTAATAAACAAATATACTTTCTTGAGGGATGATGGTGTCAGAAAGGGTGACACCAGGGTTCAATTAAAAGGATGCTGGGCTTTCCCCTGTGGAAAAAGTGACCATCAGAAAAAGTCTTTTACCTTTTCCACAAGCCTAAAGGCAAATCCCAGGTAATCCTGTAGAGAATACCTATTCTCTTGTACTTCATGGGCTCAAAAAATGTACTTGGGAAGGCAAAAGGAGAAAATTTCCAGGACTTTCATTCACCTATGGATGAAGTGAGCATACTGTGCCTGCAGAACTCTCTCTATATATATATTTAAAATCACTGTACACTGGACTGATATGCATCATCAGGGGCCTGCCCACGGTCATCTTTGCTGTAATTCAATTTGGACTGCAGCAAGGACTGGGGCCAAAGAGTTCTTTTGAAGTGATGTGTGGTTAAGGAGATCATAAAGTTCTATTAGGAAAACCTAGATATTTTCAGAAGGGAAAAAAAAACTGCCATGTAGAAGCATTGTTTGTGAAAAACGATAGTTTTGAAGCATAACATATGGGAGAGTCATAGGAATGGTAATAATTAGTAATGATTTGCCATTGGACAGTTCTCAATAGGCATGAAAATGCTTTGATATCTGAAATGTGTTTTACTAGGCAAAGCAAATACGGTCACCTTGTTGCAATGAGAAAACTAGCTATGAGAAGATACAGTCACCATGACCTGGTGACTTTGATTGAAAGCATACTTGTATGTTTTCCATGAGATCCAGTACCAATGCCATTGTGTGGCATCAAAGTCAAACTCTTCATATTGTACTTGATAATCTTACATTTCTTCTTCCCATCAGATACAACTATTTTGGGAACTTAATTACATTCTCTATTTTTTCTGATCATAGTTGAGAAATCATGGCAATCCTCTATTGAGTGATGCGACTATCTGAATTATTTCCTGATTGGGTAGAAAGCTTCAGAAGGCCATGCCCTGTGGCTCTGCCATTTGATTCTGGGTCTGGTACCTCAAGCTGGGTGTAGCTTTCAGAGTCTCCTTGGCTGATCTGATATCTAAGGTTGACAATAGCTCAGGTGTAATGCATTGTATTCCTTAGACAACTGGACAAAGAGAAATGACCTGAACGTAAGGATGTGAATAATTCACTTACTTTATTTACCACATATTGCTGCTTGGAGGATATTTATAGACTGTGATTATGTCTCTTTGAGTCATGATTTTAGACTACATAAATTTAGACTGCTTTCTCACAAGTCCTAGCTACCGATTTCTATAACATTGTTTTGTCCTTTCTTTCCTGCTCAGTTGTTTCAGAGCAGTACAGAATGATCCAAGTGTGCAGTATTGTTTTTCAAAGTTCTGTGTATTACCTGCTTAATTTCACTTATTTCTAGTCCAAGAATAACTAACTAAAGGTCAAATTGAAACGCTTCAGTGCCTTAAAGTATCTCTTGCTTTGCCTCTTTCACCAGGTTTCCAGTGTTTCTCTTGTAATACCTGTTCTTCATTTATACAATATTAACAGAAAATTAAGCAGTTGCACCTCTATATGTAAAATAAAGGCATCTGTTTGACATTGAACTATTAACATGAAATCTTCTTTATCTATATCTCATACATGTCTAGATTCTGGGAATAAGGGGACTCAGTACAAGCCTGAGTTTCTGGTCTACCTTACAGTCTCACATCTATTAAAGGTCATTTAAAGTGCTTGAACATCCATCATTGTAAAACCAACTTGTTAAGATTTTTGTTGGGGGGACAGGTCAGTGGTGGATCAGACTTATTCTTCCCTTGAGGCATGGAATCTCATGTGGTTGCCAATTCGTATCCTTGCTGTTCCACTTCTGATGTAGACTCTGATAATAGCCTGGGAAAGCAGTAGGGAATGGCCCAAATCCTAGGCCCCTATAACCCATAATGAAACTGGAAAAAACTCTTGGCTCCTGGCTTCAGACTGGTCCAGCTCTGGCTGTAGTGGCCATTTGAGGAGTGAAGCAGCAGGTACAAGATCTTTTTGTCTTAGTTATTCTGCCTTTCAAGTAAAATAAATAAATCTGAAAGAAAAACACTTTTGTTGGAATCATAAGCTAATATATATTTTAAAAAGCTTTGTAAAGTAAGCATTGCATACATATAAAATGCATATTATTATGGTTATTTCATATTGTAAGATTTAAAAAATTATGTTCATATTCTGAAAGGTGGGCAAAGATGAGAGAGAATGAAGACAAGAGTGGACCTTTGAGTAATAGTTTATAGTTCATTCCCCAAATGGTTTCAAGAGCAAGGGCTGGACAAGGCTGGAAACCACAGAGCCTGGAGCCCAATCAGTATCTGTCACGTGAGTGACAGGGATGCAATTAATTGAACTATTAGCTGCTGCCTTCCAGTGAGCACCATAGTGGGAACCTGACCTGGAAGCAGAGGGGCCATGACTAGAACCAGGCATTCCAGTACAGGATGTGGGTATCCCAAGAGGGGACTGAACTGCTTTTCCATATGCCTGCCGGTTATTTCCTGCATGTTTAGTTTGGCATCATTCTTTGCAGTCTTTTTTGTATTTCTCAGTGTTCTCATTTCCTTTGCCTATGCTCAGTAGATTGATGGACCCTAAGCTTCAAGTTCTCTGATTTTCAGATACTGGAGGCTGTTGGGTTTTTCTTTTCTTGTTTTACCATGCTTTTATAAAGGAAGAGATATTATCCAGGCACATTGAATCTGTTAGCCTCCTTTGAACTCATTTTATTCTAGATTTTGCTTCTGTAAGAACTTTCACTAAGCTTTCATCAGAATATCTGGCTCTGTGATTAGTACCTTTTTATTTAAAAAAAAGATTTATTTTATTTTTTAATAGAAAGTCAGCTATACAGAGAGGAGGAGAGACAGAGAGGAAGATCTTCCATCCACTGATTCACTCCCCAAGGGGCCGCAGTGGCTGGAGCCACGCTGATCCAAAGTTAGGAGTCCAGATCCTCTTACAGGTCTCCTATGCAGATGATGGGTCCCAAGGCTTTGGACCATTATCAACTGCTTTCCCAGGCCATAAGCAGGGAGCTGGATGAGGAGCAAGGTTGCCAGTATTAGAAGACTTTAGCTGCTAGGCTAACTCACTGGGCCACACTCACCCTTTTCATTGTTAAACTTACAGAATGTTGGGGGAAAAAAGGAAGCAAGGTGTGTTGAGGAGGAGACTGGATGACATAATGAGTCTGCAAGAATCTATACACCAGGAGAGAGTAGGTTTGTCACGGTGCACAGAGAGAGATTTTTGCAGAGCCTGGGCCAGTGCAATGCCAGCTTTCTGCGTTCTCGGCCTTGTTCTTTTGAAAAAGTTGTTCAGCTGACATGGCTTTTCACAACTGAAATTTATGCTGATGATCTCTGCGAGGACCTTTCTGATGCTCAACAACCATGTTCCCCTTCTCTGACTGCCTGTGCCTCCTAGCTGGTTTTCTTTCCTGTGCATGGCCCGTCATCATCAGTCTTCCCTTTGTCACCCTGAATGCCCACCGCGCAGCATACTGGGCCACAGTCTATTCACCTTCCCCTGTGTGAATATGCTGGAGATGCATTTCAATTTTAATGTGAATGATTTGCCTTAGAATGTCTCAGGTTTACAGAAAGGTTGCAAAGATAGTTGAGAATGCCTATGTGCCCTGTAACAGTCTCCATCATTATTTTCATAAGGTAGTATTTTTGTCACAACTAATGCATAACTATTGTTATGTTTTTGTTGTCTAGAGTCTGTATTCAAATTTCAGTTTTATCCGATTTTCCTGTTTCAGGATCCCATTTAGGATCCCACATTACATTTAGTTGTTACCTAGCCTCTGAGCTCTCTGACCTTATTTAAAGATATTCTTTTCTTATCTATTTGAGAGACTGGTGAACTGAGAGCAGTATCCCATCAACTGATTCATTCTATGAATGCCTACTATAGCTGGGTCTGGTCAAATCCAGGAACCAGGACCTCAATCTCTGACATGAATGGAAGGAGCCCGGTTAGTTGAGTGATCACCTGCTCCCTCCTAAGATGTGAGTTAGCAGCGAGCTTGGATCAGTAGTGGAGCCAGGACTTGAACCCAGGTATTCTCGGCTAGCCTAGTTTGGAAAATGGAAAAGAAGAGCCACAGAAGCAATGTCCCATTTTCATCATTTCATGGGACAGTGCATGGAGTAAACAGCTTAGTCCCCTTCTCCCAAGATCTATTTATTTCCTTATTTGAAAGGCAGAGAGTCATCAAGAAAGAGAGATTTATCTGCTGGTTCACTCCACAAATGTCCTCAGCGGCCAGCATTGGGCCAGGTCCAAGCCAAGAGCCTAGAACTCCATCTGGGTCTCCCATATCAGTAGCAGAAGCTCAAATACTTGGGCCACCTTCCACTGTTCTCCCAGACACATTAGGAAGGGGTTGGTACTGGAGCCGGCACTCATGTGGGATGCTGGTCTCCTAGGCGGTAGCTTCACCCACTGCACTGCAACACCAGCTCCTTCATTTAAAAATGTGTCTATCTGAGAGTCATAACTGCCACCACTAGTTTACATCCCAGATGCCTGCAATGGCCAACACAGTGCCAGGGCCGGAGCCAAAGCTGGGAGCCGGGAACTCAGACCAGGCCTCCTGCCAGGGGGACAGGAGCATGAGCCCTGTCTTGACTTGTTGATCAGGGTTACCTGGTTGAGTTAGTGTTTCTCAGGTTTGTCCAGCACACCCATACACACATACTTTCCCTCTTTCCATTTTTCTGAATAAGTCGCTAAGCACAGCATAGCCCCAAGAAGTGGGAATTTTACTCTAGTTTACGCTTTACTGAATTCTGTGTGACCTGGACCTGGCTCAGGTCAGCACATTCAATATTGCAGAGTGGGCAAATGAGAAGGATGCAATGCCACTTGCAGTGCTGGTGTCCCATGTTGAATTTCCGACTTGATCCCTGCTGCTCTGCTTCCAATCCAGCTTCCTGCCAATGCAAAGCAATGGATGATGGCTGAAGTACTGGCAACCTTCTCACCTTTGTAGTAGACCTAGATGGACTTCTCGGCTGCTAGCTTTTGCCAGGGAAAACCTTTGCCACTGTAGCTCTGTGAGATGTGAACCAGCAGATGGAGGCTATTTTTTCCCCTTCATCTCTCTGTGACTCTGACTTTCAAGTAAGTAAATCTTAAAAGAGAAATGGCATGAAGGAAAATCTGTTTTTCTTATGCAACAGTTACAGTGAGATGAGAAGCAAGCATATCAGTCCCTTACTTCATGCATGAGGAATTACTGCATGAAATCAATAAATAGCTTATGAAAGAAGGCATGCATCAAGATAAATAGAACCAGCAAGGATTTTTCCAAGGATAGTCCTATTTTCTGTAATGATCCCCACAATTTGTGAGGTGGGAGGCAGTGCATTTGTGAAGCAGAACTCTTAGAGAAACAAATTGCCTTTGTGAACTCCTTTGTCACACTTGGTACAGGAGCACCTTGGGGAACCACGTGCTTAGACTCAAGGCTGTGCGAGAGCCAGGGGAATTCACTGGGAAGAGAGGAAACACAGATATTCCCATTCTACGGAGGAATATGTTAAGAATTCTACAGAAAGGCAGATGAAGGGAGGGTCTGAATCCTGGCTCCACTTCTGATGCAGCTTCCTGTTGGTGTGCACCCCAGGATGCAACAGATGATTCCTCAAGTTCTTGGGTCTGCCACCTATGTGGGACAGTCGGATGGTGTTCCAGACTTCTGCCTTTGCCATGGCCAGCCCTGCTGTGTGTGTATCTACGAGTGAACCAGCAGCTGGAAATTTTCTCTCTGCACTTCACAGTCTGAAAAAAAATGTACTAATAATAACAACAATAATAATGATAAACCACACAAAAGGCAGAAACTGGTTACAATGGAAATTTAAAGAGGACAGATCATTCTTGTGTTAGACACCATGATTGGCACAAACTCACATGACAGAAGAAAACAAATGAGATGTCTATCCTTGAGAGTCAAGAGTAAGCATGGAGGTGCGATAAACTCATTGGCATTGGTGGCAGGAAAGGCCTGGGAAGAAGTATTCAAGCCCAGGGACCTTGTAAGTGAGAGGCAAGCTTAGGAAGGGAGTAGAAATGTGAGGCTATCGTAATTATCTCCAGATTATCTCCAGTTTTAATTTTGCTCACTACAGACATATGTGATTTTTAAGCGGAGCTCATCTTGTGGAGAAGCATTATTTAATCAGATAAGATAATAGATACATCTATAGGAGTTTTTTCTTGCCAAAGAAATATCCTGCTTTTATCTTACATACTTAATTTTTATATTGTCTGCAAACTGGGTACTGTGCAAACTTTCTATTTCACCATTCCTGGAGATGTTGACCAAAATTTTCCTACGAAATGTCCTTAAACGATTTTAGTAAATCAGGCTGAGAGTGTTGCATCCAGTGGCCTCAAGGGGGCACCCACAGCCCATACTGTGTTGCGCAGCTCCAATCAGACCATTGGAGCTGCGGGTTATGCAAGAACAAGCAGGCCTCTGGAGAATGGATGCATTTGCTAATGATATTTGGCCATGGTACATAGATGTTTTCATTTTGAAATTCTTGTTACTTATTAATGGCATGTGGGAGTAGGCTTGCCACACGGTCTGTACCCTTGAAACAGCATTATGGCTACTGAGGGAGATCAGTGGGCTGGAGTTGCAAGAGAAGGGAGAACAGGACAGCCATTCTCCCTGTCTCTTGCTCTTTCTTTCAATCCTGTAAAAATCCTGCTGATTACACAGTGAGGAATTTGACAGGATGTGATGGGTGGGGAGGCACTGAGAGTGGGTGTCTAAAGGGAAGGTCTGGATGGGCGTCCAAAGGCAGTACTAGACTGTAAAATGCTCCCTCAGGAATCAACTGCAACAGCTCTTCTGTGTCATTCAGTGCAGAGAAGGCAAGCAGCATGGCTGGAAGCAAGTCTGCTGAATTCAGCTTGACAGCTCATTGAGCCAGTGCTGATGGCTTATGACAGGGGTACATGTCCAAACACTTCACTACCTGGGTCACAGCTTCGAACCTAAGGGCATATTCCCTACCTAAATGTTTGTCCTATTTCTGTGGAATATTTTGGTGCCTAGGTGAAGAAATTAGGAGCGTGATTTTCAAGTGGCATCACGGCGGGATCGTGTACTGCCTGGTCAGCACAGAGATCGAATGGACCAACTTGTTAAAAACCTGATTAGAAAGAATGGCGTGTAGGCTCCTTGCAAGGCTGTAGCTGCAGCCGTAACTCATGTCCTGGCGATTTAAGACCATCTTCTGAGCTTCGGCTCCTTGGTATTCATTAAATCGCACTTAGTTACTATGGCAACTGTCCCTTTGCCGTATTTATGAGCTCCGGGCTATCTCACAGCATCTCTAGCACACAAACACACAGCCAACACGTTGTGTGCACTGGAACATTTAATGGAAATTTCTAGCTGGATTGTGCTGTGCAAAGCAGGCATGTTTTTTTTTTTATGGTTATTTTAGTGTGTTATTTTTTTTTAACTCAATGATAACAGGCTTTGACCTTGGCTACATCCTTCTCAAAGGCCCTGCGCTGTTTCTGCTGCTTCAATTTCTTGCCTTTCTCAAAGGAATTTAACTTTATGTTCATTCGCTGGAGGGTCATGGCTTACAGCTTCTGGATGCATTGCTCTGGATTCCAGAGGGCGTGTGTGTGGCGCGTGCATGTGTGTGAAATAAAGCCAGGGAAGAACAGTTTTTGCACTTGGGGAATGGGAATTGTAGGCTTGGGAAAGCAAGCAGGGTTAGGTGCACTTTGATGCCTGGTGATGAAGGTGGCTTCTACGAATGGCTAACAAAGTCAGTGCCTCAGGGAGGACACTGGGCGTTTTGCCCTAGGATTATATGTTGTGCATTAACTGACTCATGCCTACATAGTATAGCACTCTTTCCCTGAAAATATGTATGTACACACACTCACATACACACATGTGCATCCTGGCATAGTGGCATGCGAGTTTGATGGTAACATCTGGTTAACCTGACCACTCTGCTTTTCCTGCCTGTTTCTAAACGTGCTCAGAGCTAAGTCCTCTCCTTGCCTCCAGGCTCACAGCCATCCCAGAGCACACTGTATGGCATAATGGGTCCTTGGCCAGGGGTCAGAGTGGATCAAGGACAAGGACTCTGTCTTGTATGTGTTCTTGGGGTGACATGGTGTGTAGATTGCTTACTGTGATCCAGGTTCTGTTCCCCTCACAGATTTACATAGTAAATATGTCAATTTTCTAATAGATGAGAGCTGAGAGTTTTGAGAGATGAATGACTTTTTGCTAATCCACCCTAAATTGAACCCGCCATCTGGGCTGTTGTGAGAGCAGGGCCACGGTGTAAAGGGAAAGCCTATTGGACTAAATTCTGACTCTTATCAACTGGATCACCTTGGAGATGATGCTTATTTTTTTCTGAGTTTTAATGTCACTATTTGTAAAATGGATATGAAGATGGCAATTATTAATAAGCATTGTTCTAAGTGTTTAAGATGTGTGCATGCAATGCCTACAACATAATGAGCCTTCAGTAGCCCTTGGCGCCCAGTGGGTGATGCATTGGCACATAGGTAGTACTGAGTAGTCAGCAGTGACACTGATCGATTTGTGGGAAGAGTGGGAACCATGGCTTAGCTACAGCTAAGATAATGGTGAGATAATGGTGCTGTGGTGTTGAAGGCTGAACTGCAGCCTACAAAGCTGGCATCCTGTGTGAGTGCTGGTTTGAGGCCTTGCTGTTCCAGGTCTGACCTGGCTGCCTGCTGGTGCATCTGGGAAAGCAGCAGAGGGCAGTGTAAATGCTTGGGCAGTTGCTGCTGATCTGGGAGACTGCAATGGTGTTCTAGATGCCTGGTTTTGGGTTGGCCCAGCCTCAGCTATTGCTACTCTTCTGCTATTTTGAGAATGAACCAGAGAGTAAAGATTCTTGTCTCTCTCTCTCTTTCAAATAATTATTTAATCTTTGATTAAAACAAAAACAAAAGACAAAATATAATGACTCAATTTAGAGAAGACCCAAAGATGCTAGAATTACACTTAATATAAAATCTTCATCTCCCATGTGTCTTGTACACCTTCAATGCTTACCAAAGATGGCCAAAACTGGGATACTTCGATGGATTCTTTTCCTAATGAAGACGGATTCATTCAGAGTGCACCCAGAGTTGAAAACTTAAAAACTCTTATGCCATGAACAAACCGCACAAGATACATTTTGTGGCCTTCAGAAGACATTTTGCTTAAAAAAAAAGAACTGTTGAACTGTGCACTTGAAAAAAAAAAAAAGCCCTGCTGACAATGTATTGATGAAATTTTAACCACTATGTATTTCAAGTTGTTTATTTAAACGTGTTTTTGAACCTTTCAAATGAAACTAGAAATGATTTCTGGGAAATTTACTACTAATAGCTGCTTCCCTCCCCTGCAAATTATGAAAGAAAGCAACTTAGAAATGAATCACAGGAACCTGTCCTCTCATTGATCAATTGCCTTCACCACAGTAAGCAAGTTTATTTTCAGCATTAGGGTTGGGCAGAAGGAAGCATCAAGGGGAGTTTTTTTTTTTTTAATTTTATGAGATAATTCCATAAGCTCTGGGATTTCCTTTACCCCTCCCCAAACTCCCTCCACCCCACTGATTTCCCTCATATTTTAGCAATAGTGTAGTCCTTCATAAGCAGTCATAAGTCCATCATTCTGCCATCTAAGTGTATCCTGACATTGCTGGTACAGACAGCGACAGAGTCCGGCATCCTATTGTCAAGATATGTCCAAGAGTTTCATTGGGAATCCATCTTTGGGTTGGAAATAGAGATGCATACTACATTGTATCATCACATCTGAATATGATAGTCTCTATTACAGTTAATGCACATTCCAAGGGGAGGTTTTGTGAAAGGCAGAGTCTTTCCTAACTAAGCACCGGCTTTACTTTTCTTCCCACATGACACATATAGCTGTTTTTTCATCATTGACATTTGTCTTATTTACAGTACATCCTTAGGTTTCACAACAATGCCAGGTCCATATAAAGGTTCAATAGTTATTTGTTGAGGGAATGAATCAGATTCAAGTAGCATTAAAGTCACACTGAACAGATGTGTGACTTTAAAATATTTGCTGGGCTTTTATTTCCTGTTTTTGGGATTGGCTTGAATGTCACGTTTTGTATTTTTCTCTTGAGTTAAGAAAGAGGAACTCTTGGCACTTGTTTCTTCCACAAAGTGGTGCTTATTAAAGACCTGTTCTGTAGTTGGAGGCAAGCTAGTGTCACCAAAAGGATTGGATTCTTCTGGGGGGTCAAGCAGCTGTGCTTTCATGTCAAATTCAACACTAATTCTAGCTAGTTATCTTGAAAGAATGAGACCTTTGGTATGGAGGTGACAGCCAATGGAGGTGAAAATGGATAAAGACAATTTAAACAGAAGTACTTGAAAAGCATCCCAGGGTCCTTATATTCCTAATACACAATGAAGAACAGTGACTTGCTGCAAAGACTGTGAGAGAGAGGATCAGTTAAAACATACAGTGAACGTTGGGCACTGAGCACAGTGGAGCAGGGTCGCTCACAAGCCAGCAAGGAGAAGCTGCATTTGGCCCTGATTCTGCTCCTGACTCTAGCTTCCTGCAGATGTGCACCACGTGGCCTCTCTGTACTGGCTGCTAGAGGTGACGGCTCAAGTACTTAGGTTCCTGCCACGCTCAGGGCACATAGACTGAGGTTCCAGCTCCCAGCTTTATGCTGGCCCGGTACCAGCGATTGTGGACATTTGAGGAGTGACCCAACATATGACAGATTTATTTCTTCCTCTATTTATCTTTCTGACTTTCAATTAAAGAAACAATGCTTAGTGGAAATATAAGCAAGAATGTGAATAATTTAGAGAGGGGCAGTTTTTCTCAGTGGCGTGAATGCAGCTTTTTTTTTCTTTTTCTTTCTTTTTTTTTTTGCTGTCATAGTCATTTATTATTATTATTATTATTTCATATTATGACACAGCTTCATAGTTTCTGAAAATACCCCAACTGCTCCCCCTGCCCTCCCTCCATGGTAGATTCCTCCACCTTGTTGCAGTGTTACAGTTCAAATCCAGTTATGATTCTTATGCTCTACAGCAAAGAATTGTAAAACCTAATATACTTTTAATACCCTATGTTATTTCCGTAATGGGGCGGAAGAGCATGAACGCAACTTTTAACTGGAATGTCTTTTTCTTGCCTCCAGAACAGGGGTATGGAAAGTATGGTCCCTGAACTGGTGACATTAACATCATTTGGGAGGAATTTGTTAGAAGCATGAATTCCCAGGCCCAGCAGAGAGCCGTAGCCTCAGATTTCCTAGTGGTGGGACTCAGCAATTTGTAGTCTAACACACCCAGCAGGAGTTCTGGTGCATCCTGAAGTTTGAGTCTTGGAGTTAACTAAGACTTAGAAACTTAAGAATCCACAGAACTTCAGAGTTCTGCACTAGCCTAAACTGATGATTACTGGCTGAAGGTCACCTACTTCCTGACCAAAAAGTTTAGGTCTTTCCAGGATGTCTGTAATCATTAAGAAGCACTTTGGTGGTGGTCAGACTTACCTTCTTTCAGCTTTTAGCACCCCTGGAATTACGCAGAATGTATCTACATCACATACCACCATGCATCTCTCCCTCCAATCATCTATCCAGCCACTCACTAAAAAGACAGTACTTCTAAATCTTCCCATCACCGCATAAACCACACCCACCAACGCCTCAGAACTCCTCTGTTCACTTTTCTTTTTGTCACATGCTTGTGACCATGTCAAAAAATGCGTGAGTCTGGTACCCGTCACAATTCTGTTTGTATCATAAACTATGATACCATTAGTTTATAACTAAATTATAAGACTATATTTCCTTTGTTATATTTTGCTAGGCTATGCTTTATGAAAATATTATTGACATAGGTAAAAAATAACTATGAAAGGTAGGTTGTGCACATCGTTCTAATATCACCTTTATTCAGTTAGTCATCAGAAAGCTAACTTCGGGGTCTTCTCTGTTGTCTCTGTTGAGATGACTAGGACTACAGGGCCATGTTGCTTTTCCTTGTGACACTTGAAAGTCTGTTGGAGCAGGTGGAAATTTACAATGTCTATAAATTTTCTAAATACAATATTTAATGTGATGCACCAAAGGTGTAATGAGTAGCACAGCTCATGCTTGTGTATGGAGCTATTAACCTTCCCCCACCTTCTCTCACCTTCCTTACCCTTCCTCATTACTCACACTATGCACATGCATTTCCAAGGCAGGTACACATGCACACACTCACACACACACTCACACACACACACACACACACACACACACACACACACACACACGAAGTATTTTTAACTTTGCATAAATTGTGTTGTACTATATATATCATGCAACTGTCTTCGGCACTAGGCTTGTGGGATTTGTGCATGTTGAAATATGTGAATTTGTCTTGTTAATCTTACCTTTGTATTGTATTTTGTGAATATGCTTTAATTGACTGCATATTCTTTCCCTGGTGAGCATTTAAATTGCTTCCAATTTTTCACTATCAGACACTATGTATCTTTTTCTCTCGGGCTTGCTTCTAGTCTTTGGTTTGTTTTACATGAAATGCTGTCACAGTTTTTTTTAGTAGAAACTGAGAAAATTGCTTAATTTTTGTAAGAAAATGCAGAACTTTCCATCTGTCACTATTATATCTTATCTTGTCCTATATTCATTTACTCAGTCATTGAAAAACCATGCAGTGGGTCCCTGCCATGCGCTGCAGACAGAGTTAGTGACTGGAGACAAAGTGCAGGACCCAATGCCGTTCTTTACTAGGTAGTAGTGGCAGGACCAGTGGAGAGCTGGTGGCTTCTATTCATACAGTTCCAGTCATTGCTTAATGGTTTGTGGCTCTGACGTTCTGGGTACTGGCTCGCACTGCCAGAATAAGCCCACTACTCTGAAAAATTATCTGCCCACATCAACCAGATCAGAGCCACCAAAACACCAAATACTCACCTTTAGACTTGAGTCATTATCTATTGTTATGGATTACTTGTAATATTGACACCTACCCAAGACAGATGCACGCAGGCCACTTACTTGACTCTTCCTTGTGCATAAGGGCCTCTGATTGCAGCCACACACGAACTACATAAGCACAGGGACTCCTGGTTTCCTGACTTTCCTCACATATGAGCTGAAATTCCCGAGCCCAAGGTCAGTGCTCTCTCGCTGCGTTTCAGGGCAGTAGATAGCTCTTTTTGTCTGTAATGACAAATGTGCACCTGGCTGGCATGAAATGTGCATCCTGCCAATCAAACAGTGCTCTTGAATTTCGTACTGAGCCCATCCTGTAGGCCTTGGGTCTCCTTTGGTCACCAGAGGGTAGTGGACATTTTGCCCAGGAAGATCTCTCTCTTGTCTGTGACTTCCCTACTCCACACTCTCCCAGAAGGTGAAGCCCGTGCAGGCCAGAGAAAGAGCCTGGGAAGAAGAGCCTGTGTGCTTTACCTTTGTTTTGCAGCTGCAACTAGATTCACATTGAACTTACTAATTTCCTTTGTCTAACTCAGATTCTCTTTGGTCGGGAGGTAGGTGGATTAATACAGAGTTTTAGGCTAAGATTATGTTGCCTGAAGGAAATTTCCTGTCAGCTCACAGTGCCTGCCTGAAGTCCTGAGCCTCAGGCCACATGCTGCCTGGGCGATGAAGGGACTCCTTGGCATGCATGCCGGGGCTGCCATCTGCCCAGGGCCCACCACTGAGAACCTTCTGGAGAGGGTCACCTGGGCGGCACCTCTCAGGACATAGCTTGGCCTTTGAGCTGGGATATCATGCTCATGTCCTTCTGGCTATCTTGATAGATTCATTGTAGTTTCTTTTTCTGAAGCCCTCATCTCCCTGCCTTTCTCTCTGTTCTGTATTTTTTTGATGCTTTCCGCCTCTCCAAAATGTCTTCCAAATGGTTTCCATTATATTTTCTTCCTGTCAGCTCCTGCCCTCCCTCCCTCCCTCCACCACCCTCCCCAGGATTCTGCCCTTTTCTTCTCACCAAGGGAAGGAAATGTTTGCTTTCAGTTCTATTCTCCTGCCAGGCATTTCAGGAAAGCTACGACTCTGTAGGCAGAATAATGAGAAGGCAATTTACAGACTAGAAAAAAATTGGAGCATTTATCTGTGTGGGAGTGCTGCTGAATTCTTCACCTGGTAGGGGGGAGAAAGACAGTATTGATCAGTTGTCTGTAAACATGTATTTATTGCAGGTGTACTGTGTATAAGAAATTGCTGAGTACTGGGTGGGGGAGATTAATGCACGACGTAATGCCTGTTGTCCAAGGAGCAACATTTTGATTTGGTAGAGAAGATACAGAAGTGGGAAAAGATAAAATAACTTTTGGAACAGAAAAATGGCAACAGTGAACACACAAGTACAAGAGATGAAGAGTCTCATTACTTGACTGTTTGACAACAATTGGCCCATGTAATTCTTCTGCAGTGAGGTCGACCATAACAACTTTGGAGAAGATAGCAGTGTGTTTGACAAAGGGCTCTGCACCAACAGAATCCTTGAAAGTGGCTGTGAATGGATAGGCAAGAGTCAGGACAGCCAGCTATGTGCAGAAGTCAGGGCCAACAGTGGGGAAAAAGAAAGGATATGTTCAAGGGAAATGACACCAGAGGAATCAAAGGATTAAGATGCTCTCAACCTCTATTAGGGTTCTTGGGTTCAGTTCCCATCTCTGGCTCCTGACTCTAACTTTCTGCTAATGATGATGATCCTCGCCATGTAAGAAACTAGGATTGATTTTCTAGCTACCGACTTAGGCCTGGTCTAGGCTGTCGCAGACATTTAGGGAGTGTGCCAATAGATATCTGAATGCTTTTATCTCTCACTTGTGTGTGTGCGGGAGGGGTGCTTCTCTGCCTCTCAAATCAAAAGGACACTGGTGAGCATAAGTGCCAGGGTGGCAAAGAGCTGAAGGTAAGGTTAGTCCTGACTGGACTGTTTGACATGTTTTGAGTATGGAAGCTTTTGTGTGAAGCAGTATAAGCCATTAGGCTGTCTCTATGAGAATCTGAGTTGATTTATGTTTCTCAGTCTTGACATGGCACAAGTAGAAAATGGCATTATCTGTAGAGTATGCGGCAGATAAGGAAAGGGGATTTGGAGACTGGCAGAAGGCTGGTGTGGTCTGCCTGGGATTCTCCTTGAAAACTCAAGTTGAAGCTCCATGGTGATTCTCTGTCACCCAGTTTGTAGTGGGATGCCTTTGATGAAAGTGGATGATTTAGGAGCTCAACCAACACCTGGAGTCAGACTTTCCATCTTGTATCTGGGATCATCCATTAGATAAAAATGATTGAATATTTGTTGGATGGAAAATGATGAGTACGTAAGATGCTGTAAGGGAGAATGCTCAGCAGGATATTATTAGAATCTGGCTTGATGGATACAGGCTCAGACAAGACAAAGACACAAATAATGAGAAGAAAAAGAAACTGTTTTAAAGGTGTTTCCCCAGGAGAGAAAATCCTCCTCATCAACTTGGTAAAAGATTGAAAATGGAGTGGGAAGGAGGAATCAGAAATTACTTTTAAAGTGCTGCAGATTTGTTCATTTATGACCCAAGTATTTATTGCATGCTATGTGAATGCAATGCATTGTAGTCAAAGATGAGTGAACGATGCCAGACCCGGAAAGAACCTAGTATCAAACCAGACAGACCAGAAATATCCCAAATAACTTAGATAAATGTCATATCTAAAAGATCACAGCATGGGGCACAAGGTTGACAGGCATGGCACTTTACAGCCACACCAAGCAATCTGATGCAAATGCTAACTGTACCAACCTGTGTGACCTGTGTGATTCTGGGCAAGTTCCTCCCCTCTCTGGTGCTATTCCCTCCTTAGAAAAATGTAGACACGATAATATTGTGCTGACTGTCAGGAGCTGTCATAAGGAGATGACATCTTGAGTATTGTACAATATTAGGGAATGTAAGTATCATAATTGTTCTTTCTATCAGATGATATAACACTACAGGTATACAAATTAGCAGAGATATCAGAGTAATGAGTTTTATTAAATGGGAGCTTAGAGATATAAAGCTCAGAAAATCACACAACAGTCAGAGTTCAGTTTGCATTTTCAAGCATACTGCCACCCCTGGCCATCATCATTTCGTACAGATTCTCTTCTGCACATTTGGTTTGTAAGTGGTATATTGGTGAGGTACAATTGTTCCAGAATTTCAGTGGAATGCCCCTTAGAAATTGCATTGCACCGGGCCATTAATTTCTCTGGGATGATCTAAATGTATTTTAAAATCTTTTGATTCTGAGGTGCTTTGCTTGATAGCAGAGAACTGTAGCCTCAGGGGAAGACTCCAGATAATTTCTTTGTTTTTGAGATCCTGCATCTGGGTTTCATGGTGATGCGTACCTTTTACAATTTTTGTTATGTTTTTGCTATTTTAAAATCTAACTTCTGATTATTTCTACTGGATAGATTACTAAGAGCAAAATTAATTAATGTATCAAAGGGTACAATCTTTTGATACAACACAATCTCTTTTTTCTTTTGATTTTTTTTGCTGCATTGTAGGTAAAAATTGTTACCTTTCAGGTATAAATTGCCTATATTCAAAAACCAAGGAAGTTGAACATTTTCATGTTTATTAGTCACTGGCTTTTTTTTTTGGTTCCTTATGAAGAAATACCTTTTCATGCGTTGGTTCATTTTTCTTCTAGTAACGTATTATTTGCATCTTTATTTAAATGATCTGTCACTTTTTTTGCAAAGTCGCCAAGGTTCTTTTGGGAAATAAATGCTAGAGTCAAATGAAGGTGTTTGACATAAACTTTTTGCACTACTTGTATGTTTCCATTGTTGAAATGTGGGGTTTGTTCATTAAGCTCTGTCAGGATTATGTGAGTAACAAACAGGTCTTTGGACTTTTAGAAAGAGCCCAGCTGGGGCGTGTGTGCCATGGAGCAGGATCTTTCATCTGTGTTGGTCACTCCTCATCCTTAGCACATAGACTACTGACAAGTATGTAGTAGATGATCAGCAGGTGCATGTTAAATGAATCAGTGTACACTAATCTATAGATGGGTGAAGACTCTTTACACCCTTCCACCAAGATGATTCCATTTCACTTTGTTTTCTGCCTCAAGCCAGGAGGGAATGGAGTTATGAAACATAGTAGGTGAGCCAGAGCTGTGAAGCAGTGGCCTTACAATTCTGGACGTAAGAAACCCATTTCATAGAATTTACTTTGTTAATGGTAACTTCACAAGCTTCATTAGGAAGTCTGCTTCATTTACTTAAGTGAGAAATCAGGGACAAGAAGAGTTAAATGGTGTGAGAATAGCTTTTGGCAATATGACAAAAGATTTAGTTTTTAATATGCCAGCATTTTTATGTTTGAATATGTGGCTTACTGTTCCCTTGCCTCAATTATGATGGGAGTTTTTTAAATTTTTATTTTTTGGCGGTTTTGAGAATAAATTGTACTCAAAACTTAAAGCAAAACATGACCATATATCTTTTTTTAAAGTTATTTATTTTTATTGCAAAGTCAGATATACACAGAGGAGGAGAGACAGAGAAAAAGATCTTCCATCCCAAGATTCACTCCCCAAGTGAGCGCAATGATTGGTGTTGCGCCAATCCGAAGCCAGGAACCAGGAACTTCCCCCAGGTCTTCCATGCGGGTGCAGGATCCCAAGGCTTTGGGCCATCCTCAACTGCTTTCTCAGGCCACAAGCAGGGAGCTGGATGGGAAGCGGGGCCACCGGGATTAGAACTGGTGCCAATATGGGATCCCGGGGCACATTCAAAGCAAGGATCTTATTCACTAGGCCACCACGCTGGGCCCAACCATGTAGCTTAAAATTGAATCATTTTTGGTTTGCCTATTTTTGGGGAAATGTTTTACATAGCAACTTTATGCTGATGAGCATAATTTCCTATGTAGTCCTAAAAACTTCTCACAGGCACCTGGCACCGTCTTCTGCAAAGTTTCCTGTTTTGTTTTTATTCCTAATTAGTTCAGCTCACATTGTGTTTTCCTTCTGAGCTGTATGGCATTTCTGGGAGAAGATGAGAGAAAATTCTGTGGGACCGTGCTGTCAGCTCCTGAGGTGTTGAGGTTGGGTCACCTAGTGGGGAATGCAATCTGCAGTGGCTCAACACTTAAAGAGTTTGGGTAGCAGGGACTCTGGCTTACAGACAGCTTCTTTGAAACTCAGTTTCTTTACTTACAAATTATTTTCAAAAACCTGTATTCATAGAACTGTAATAAGGATGAATCTAAAATGATAGAGAACAAGCTTCAAAGCACAGGGTGTAATATACACCATGCAGCCACCGGAAGCTGTACTGAAGGTTTTTATTGATCATCATCATATTCATAAGAGATGACCTTGGCATTAGTTTGTAGCCACTGAGGTACCATTAGTAAATGTAAGAAAAGCCAACTGAAAATGTTAAGGGTAAATGTTTCTGGCTGGCCAATGTGGGGAAAGAGAGTTCCCTGCAAGAAATCCTTCCCAGAGGAACTCCTCTTGGTCTAGCCACAGTCAGTCAGGGAAGTGGGACCCCTCAAGCATGTGTTAATGCATCCGTGTATATATGCACACAGACACATTCATCCCCAGGGCCGATCTCCCACAG
Organism: Ochotona curzoniae; assembly: GCF_017591425.1. Taxonomy (NCBI): domain Eukaryota; kingdom Metazoa; phylum Chordata; class Mammalia; order Lagomorpha; family Ochotonidae; genus Ochotona; species Ochotona curzoniae. The sequence goes on from NW_024465751.1 coordinate 23,836,059, forward strand.
TCCTGCAGGCTCCATTCCCTGCAGGGGTGCTGTTTTCACGGCCGATGCAGGAGCTGGAAGCCTGGCAGACACCGAGAGGGGAACAGGGAGGTGAAGTGGGTAGGGTCAGGACCACGTGGAACCACAGGCCTCCCCCTACCCCAGGAATGGAAGAAAGCTGTGCCAATTCTGCTTGCTTCTGATGCTCGTGCTGCACTGCGGTATCTGCCTTTGGTCATGGAACAAATACCACACCTGGCCCAAAAGTCAGAGCAGCTGGAGGGGCACTCAGGGGTGGCTGGAGGGTGGCAGGCCTGGAGACCACCTTACCCTGAGATGCCATATGTGCTACCAAGTGGCTACCACTTCTTTTCACTCTCCATGTCTGAGGAGTGAGTACTGTTACCAATGCCAGCACCCAATTTAGGGATGAAGATCAGAGGTCCAGTTCAGAGCTGTTAAATTGTTTGCAGAGGAGGACAATGATGGAATTTAGGGCCAGCCTGCCCTGGTCTCTAATTTCAGCAAAGCTTCCGACCTCTGGAAAAGGCAGGCCAGGAAGAGGGGTTGGAGCTCAGGGTCAAGGCAGGTCTCTGGAGCCAGATCTCCTGGCTATGAGAGCTGGGCTTCCACTCCTAAACGTGGGTCCTGGGCTGAGTTACTAAGCTGTGGTTTGTTTCCCTGTCCTCTCTGTCGGAATGAGGAGAATGCTCATATAGAAGGCTGTTCTGAGGGGTCAGTGTCATCTCCATGAATTCCTGGCACCAGTGTCCAGCATTTCTAGCTGCCCATGAACTTGGCTGGTAGTTCCCAGTTTGCCTGGGTCCAGGCATCTCCTGAGCCCAGCTGTGGCCAATAGGGCCTCCAACCCTTCGGGGCATTGCTCCCTGCATCTTCCTCGTTACAGAGGAGTTTGCCCAGGCATGCTCAGCAATTAGAGCTGAGTCAACTTCACAGACCGCATTTCTGCTGCTTTTCAGCTTTTCAGCATCACCACTGTGGATTTAGCCCAGTACTTGCTTGTGGCCAGCGGAAGTGATGTACAGTGACCCCAATAGCCCCCCAATGCCTCTGTGCCCCGGCAGCTAGTTATTAGCACAAGTACCTTTTGACTTGGGCCAAGTTCGAATTTCATTGCTAATTGATATTTGGAGGCTGTGCTTTCAGCTCTGACAGAACAGCGGAAGTGTTCTATTTTAGGTGGCGGATGGTGCACTGGAGTGTGCTACTGTGGAGAGAGATGATTAGCTGTGGCCGAGCTTGCATACGGATGGAAACAGTTGATTCCACTTCACATTCCGCATATTCTGGTCATCTCTGCAATGAGGGAAGAGGGTAGCACTTTGGTGCTGTGAGCAGGGGTTGGCCATTGAGGGCAGGAATGGTAGAGGGTGAGGTGAGGCCAGCCTGACTTCTGGCTTGGCCACGAACGCACGGGACCATGTAGGACAATTACTGGAGTTCTCTCAGCCTCCATTTCTGCAAGGACTGCTGGGAGAGTTAACGGAGGTGGCGGGGGACGTGCATGTAAGAGCTCAGAAGACAGCAGGTGGAGTTCCTTACCTGCAGGCTGCTAGGACAGTTCCTGGCCTTCTGTCCTTACAACTGTTAGGTCATTTTTCTGGCGTTTGTGCTGCATGTAATTTTTTAAAAATTATCTGGATCTCTCCTTTTTTCTTGCTCCCTTTCTGTCCTTGCCTACCATTTTCTTCTTTTTCCCTGCTTCACTTGCTAAGTTCTAAGTCATCCAATTACTCTCGCAGGAGCCTCGGGGAGGGGGTTGGTGGTGCTGTTGTTGTTCTGTCCCTGGAGACATTTTGGGCCAGGCAAACGCGGACACTTACTAAAAAACAGGCAAGTACTTTTTAAAAAATCTTTTGCGGCTGTCTCTGTTGCCACTGCTCAGCTCTGCCACTATAGTGCAAAAGGAACCATGGAGAGCACCTCCCAGTGAGTAGCTATAACTGTGTTCCAGGAAAACTCTATCTGCAAGGTAGTTTATGGGCTGGAGTTTGCAACCGGCTGGGCCAGAGATTTGGACGCTGTCATAGCACATCCAAGTCCAGTGCCTGATGGGTGTCCTGACCTCCAGCTCACACCAAGACACTGAGGAAGCTTTTCAGGAACTCAGTGGCTCTTGGGTCCTATTTTTCCACAGCCCAGTCTTTAGACAGTGAATCAAGGTGCGATTTGAAAAAGGTTATTTTGTTATTTACAGTTGAATTCTGTTGGAATTTAAAATAATTTGGAAGTGGTTTCATTTTGACAGTTGGATGGTAAGAGGCTCCATCAATTCAAAACTGACTGTTGGTTTTTGAGTAGTAAGCATCAGGCAGAACTTCCTTGTCAGGGCACAGTACCGACACCATGCACGCTTCCTGCTTGTCCCAGATGACTGCCCACACAGCTGGCAGCTCCCATGCTGAGCTGAATGCTGGTCTTCAAAAGGAAGGCTTTTTTTTCAGACCTGAATTCAAAATCTAGTTTTGCTATGTGCTCATTGTGATCTAGGCAAATGAACCTTCTTGGTGCAACTCAGTTTGTTCATCCAAAAGATGGTAAATAGTATTGATATCATATGCTGATGGTGAAGACTAAATGAGACAGTCTTTTCACTAGCTAACCCAGCACAGAGAGTCTAACCATTCCCTCTTATGGAAATGGATGTTTCATCACAGAGTTTGGGAATGCTCTGTCACTTATGACTTGGGGTTGGGATCCTGGAGTGTTATGCTTTGCTTCGTCCCCTTTTCAGAAACGTGGGAGACTAGGACTTGATTCTTAGGATTGCAGCGTGAGAAGTCCTTTTTGTCTTTCCAAAGGTCATCTCAATTCCTTGTCATGGATTTTATACCATTCTTAGTGTTCTGGGTTGCATGGCTGTCTGGCCTGCGCATGGCCTGTCTTCTCCCTGTCACTAACATATCTCACTCAAGAAGTTATTTTCCAATGTCAAACTGCATCTCATCTACTGGAGTTTCTGCTTACCAAATGTTTTTTACTTCCTTCAATGGACATAGAGGGAAACTAGGTCATCATCTTCTTTTCAAATAAAAGAGTAAACCTTAGAAGTCCCCCCAGACAGTTCTGTTACCCAACCTCTCCTTTCCACTCTGTTGGGTGAGACCTCCTGTCCTTTGTTCATATTCAGCCTTTCCTTTTCTTCCTAAAATACAGAGTTGGAACTGAATATAATAAGCACCTGGACTATTCTGTGCTTTCAGAAAGAATATTGTGTATAGATCTTACCCAGTGTATTCTGACATAGAAAACTGGCATCTTTTTCTGCTCAAATTGTGCCACAGTCTGTCAAGCAATGTCATCTTGCCAAAAGAAAGTCAGCACCCCAGGAAGAGTGACAACAAAATGATAAAACCAAATCCACACACTACAGAATATGACAGGCCAATAGCCTTCCACAAGTTAATAATCATTTTGCCTATAAACACACTGCTGTTTAATATTCATCAGGTATACATCCCAGTACTTCTGTCATGCTAGCTTGGCTAATTCATATTCAGTTCCTGTTCCTTCAAGATATTAAATTATTTTTACCTCCTCGGTTTCTGAAACTAGTGTGTAGAACATGCAATATTTATGTTAAGTAGTGATCCAGAAATGTGCTAATTAGTTATTTTCAAATAAACAAATATGTAGATAGAATGCCTTCCATTTGCTCGTTATTATGAGTGGTGCGCAGGGTATGAAGGACATGATACCTGTACCCAAGGTCAGTTTTCTAGTATCTACATCCAATTTATCTGACTGTGATCCATACTTCTCTCTATGACCTGTAGTATACAGCTCCAAGGACAAAATAGCAGAGTTGTACTTGATCAGTTCATCCCTTGAAGTCGTTGTTTGGGCTGCATTCTGATAAGCCTGCACTAAATGTTTTGTCATCCATTGAGCAGCACTACAGTTCCAAGTTATTGTCCAATTTAGATTTAATAACATGGCCAAAGCAATTTCCATTTTCTTTTCTGTGGGAGGCGGGTATAGAAGTCTGAACAGAGAGTAGAAGATTGATGGGTGCAGTGAGCAGCAACTTTGCTTAATAATGACAATGTACTTGAAGTAGCAGCATTTAGCATTTCCAGAGATGTGGCTGCTTTGCTCCCCATTTATATAACTTGTCACATCCAAGAAACTGACAGAAGAGGTAGTTGGAAATGGACAGTTGGAAAACACCTCAAAAGATATCTTCTCTCTTGGTCCCATTGAAAATGACTGCTCAATTTCAGCTTGAGAACTCTTTAATGGCATCCTAAATCCTTTGCTGCTAAACAGAAAATAGACTAAGAAAAATTAGGAACTACGGAATAGGCTGCTTCTCATTTGTTTGCTGGTGAAGAATGATTTTGTTGGCCAGATGTTTTCCATATAGCTTTCAGTAAAGCTTTTCAGAGGTAGGGTCCTCTAATGGTTAAGAGCCCAACCTCCAAAAGCCCAAACTCATGGCATAACTCATTTCCATGCCTCCGTCAAGTGGGCCATGTTATGCATTTTTTCTGTGCCTTGCCATCATCTGACACATGGGAATAACAGTAGTTCCTACCTCGTTGAGTTATTGAAAATATTTAACAATTACCTAACATTGGTAATGTTGAATATGCAGGGGTCATTTGACATAGTAGAGAAAAGCAATGTATATTTTCCAAAAATGCCACTGATCACCTTAACACAATTCTGTTAGCTTTTTCTTGATTCTCATGGCATCTTGGTAAGAATCCATCTGTGTCAAGGACAAAATGTCTGAGTTGGAGAGAACATAATAAAACACCTGAGAAAGTTATGTCTCTGGGAGTCAGGAAAAGCTGAATTGCTCCAAGAAATTCTCTACTTTTTCCACAAAGCTCGCTGATGCACATGGGCAGTGTGCCGTCTCCCACTGGCTTTGTTTTGGTAATTTTCTCATCTGTAAGCGCAAGCAGCTCTTTGGTAGAAAACCATTTTCAAAGGGACAGAGTGTTTTCCTACAGCTGTGATGTGAGCAATATCAAAGTTATTGACTAACTTGGAAAATAGCTCTGTGTTCTCTTCTTCTGAGCATCAGCCTGAGAGCTGTATATACTATAACTGACACCCAGTGAGGCCACCTTAGCACCCTCTGCAGGGAGATGTCCCTGTTTGATTCAAACTTGAACTGAGCTTGACAAAGAGCAGCTTTCCCCCTGGGGCAGGGTGACCAAGAGAACACACTTGCTGTGAATCTGCTAATGAAGTCAACAGCCCTGACCTCCAGTCCCACTGTTGGGATAGAAAGACTTTAATCATTCTGGATCCTTCCAATATCTTGGCTCTTCCATTAGTGATGAGAGAGAAAGTTTCAAAAATGCCATTCTCCTGAGCTTATTTGCATATTGTTACATTTGAAAAATGTTGGATAATGAATCTCACATTGACCCGTGTTTGCATTTGTTCTGTGAGAAATGCTGGTTGAAAATAACCTTTTGGTTCTATGTTATTGAACTTTACCCTAGAGATAACCTTGGGTTTTTCATTAAGGTAATTAATCTCCAGAGGACAAGGTTTTTATCAACCAAAGCATTTGGCAGCAAACATTAGTAACCAATTGTGCTCACTTAAGTCAAAACTCTATGAGGAGGCCACGGGCAGTTCAGAAACCAAAGGCATAGTCACTTCTCTGGCTTTCAAAGAACAGAACCTAAGGCAGACTTGGCTAGCATTTAAGGAATTCGTTTATGTCCAGGGATACACTTTATGGTCACTTTCTTCCTTTATTTATTTATTTTTCTTCCCGGTCACTTTCAATTCAGTTTGACAGTCTGCAAACTGCTGGGAAAGAAAATGCAGTTGCCCACCTCTTGGTTGGGGAAGCATAGGATGTCATGCCTAAGAATCTTGGCAGATGATCAAGTCTTGCTGGATTATCTCCAAGGGGCAGAACATTTCTAAAAGAAAACTTGAGATGCTGATGTCAGAGACAAAGTGGATGTCAAAGGATAAAGCAAAAGCACTTGCCACCTTGCATGTCTCAGGGTGGGATCATAGGTGCCGCTCAGGAGCTGAATTCCGCTACAAGGTCTCACATCACCTGTCCCAGGGATCCCACAGTGTTCCTGAACCTCACTGCAATAGTGTGTTATTCTTTTGGCTAAAGCTCCCTCTGAGTCACAGCTTGGACCATGTAGGGTCTTGCTTTCTTGCAAGATGGTCTCCCAGTGTTCAAAGTGTGGCCTGCTCACCAGATGACAAGCACTTCAAGGGTCTCTACTAGGAAGGTTATGAGGCTGGCCTTCCTTGCCCTTCACATCTGGACCTGGACTGCATCAGAAAGAGGACTTTTAGGCAATTTATAAAAATCTGTGGGATATTTCATTAACTTGACAAAAGGCACAGGGAGAGTTTTGCAAAGGATGAGGTTGTTCCCTCGTGCTGTGCCTGGATAACATTGACCCTAGAGGGAAATCGAGGGAGCATGCTGACTGCTGACCCCTGGCCAGGGCCTCTGATAGGGGAATGGGCAATGGCTTAAAAATTCTACTTCATTCCACAAAAACCAAAAATCAATACTTTTGAGATTATCATTAAATATTCTGACTGGTCAAAGAATTTCTGGTGGGGGTGGGATGAAGAAGACCAACTGAGAGGCTACATAGCCAGGACTGACGCCCAAGCATCATCACCAGCAATGGACAGCTATGATGCTGCCCCTGCACACAGACAGCCTGGACTACTGCTCGAACCTCAGTCATACCTGGTCCTCAACACAGGCTTTGTTTCCATCCTCATCAGCATTGAGGGAGTCTGTAGCATCTGCTTTCCGAAGAGTCAGCGACTTGCCATAAAAAGAGTGGTGCTGGGGTACCATTTCAGAACAACCCGAGCCATCAACCCAGCTGTAAAAGGGGAAGGGAAGACATGTTCTTGACTTCTTGCTTGGCAACAATTCCCAAGAGGAAGTGGGTTCAATGGAATAACAGCTGTCCTTGCAAAAGCATGCAACTTTGAGTTTGTGTGCCTTCCATTAATGGATTGTTTTAGAATGCTTTGTAGTTTTATGTTGTAAAGCATCTCTTAGCTGAATATTGAAAATGAACCACAAGTCATTAACCTTCTTCTGGTAGGGTTACAAATATGATGATACTTCAAAATGTTCATGGAGAAATAGACTTTGAGGATGATACATGTGCATTTGACATGAAACTTTGGAAAACCTGTCACGAAACAGTATTCCTCTTATTTTTTAAAAACTTTAAAAATTAAAAAAAAAAGTTATTAGAGAAGTGGAGTTACAGAGAAAAGGAGGGATGGGAAGGGGGGTCTTTCATTTTACTGATTTACTCCCCAAATTGCTTCAATGCCCTAGCTAAGATGATCCAAAGTCAAGAACTAGGAAGTTCTTCTGGAGGTCCCACATGGTATAAAAGGATGCAAGAACTTGGGCCCATCTTCCACTGCTTTCCCAGGCCATAACCAGGGAGCTGGATGGGAAGTGGAGCAGCCAGGACATGAAAGGACACCCATATGGGGTGACAGCACTGCAGAGCATCATCTTACTGCTTAGCTTACTACACCAGAGCACCAGCCCCAAATAGTATTCCTAAAGGTAGAACTAGTTCTTTGCAGAGGCTCTATTCAGAGCTGAACTATGTGAAGCTAGGGCAAACTCTGAGAGGGTGCTGTACACCTGTGATCATCTGGGAAAGGAATTAAAGGTCACTATGTGCATATGCACTACTTTCCAGAACTTGGATGTTGCTAGCTACTGCTAAGTACCAATGAGCAAGTATTTCATATAACCTTAGGAGATGCAATGGAGACTGACGATTGCCATTTATTTACTTTATTTGTTTGCAAGTGCATTTGTAAGGTGTACAGCCCACCAGAAATATTGGTTCTCAGCAGAGCTTCAGGATTGGATGTTTACCTCCCATTTAAGTCAGTGTTCTAGTTTCCAAATGTGATTGTGGCCCAGGGGATGTCAGGGGTGGGAAATAAAACTGACTTCACTCAACAATGGGAAATCATGGAGAGTCATTTTATAGATAAAAAGGACCCACTGTGTGAGGAGAATAAAAACACCCTTTCTTTGTTTTAATTTCTTAAAGATATATGTATTTACTTGAAGGAAACATTACATAGAGAAAGAGAGAGATTTTCTGTCTGCTGGTTAACTCCCCAAAAGACTGCAGAATCCAGTGCTGTGGCTAGCCAAAAGCATGAAATAGGAGTCAGGAGTCTCATTTGAGACTCCTATGGAGGTGCAGGAATCCAAGTACTTGACCCATCTAACACTGCTTTCTGAAGCACATTAGTTGACTCAGTATTGGAACAGCCAGGACTTGAACCCATGCTGATACATTGCAAGTAGCAATTAACTCTCTGTACTGCAATGGCAGCCACGTTCCCCATCTTAAAATGTGCACTGATGAGGTAGGAACCTTGTAAGATTACAACAGTGCATGTAGGTGCTGCAAAGCTACATAGGAAAAGCTCCTCTGTCCCCTGGGCCAGTGGATGGGCGTCCAGGGAATAAGATCTGTGAACATAGTTTTTAGGAAAGAAGGGCACTGCAGTGAGTAGGGCATTTAAGGTAAAGAGAACTGGGAAGTGAGAACACGCCTAAGAATTGGAGAATTACAGTTCTGGCTGGAAGGAGAAACTTGGCTGACGAATAGCACCCTGTCAGACACCTTCCAATGTGAATGCAGAAGCACATTCTTTTTGCTGCTGGTGATAATGTCTAGAATTTATATTTTGTGTTAACTTGACTTCATTTACATAATGCCATATTCTAAAGAACCTCTTAGATGCTAATTATACGCTTTCTCTTGCTCACCCTAGGCTGAGACCGTCAAGGTAATGACCTGTATTTGGTATGAAGTAGAGAAACATGATTTGGTCTTTTACTGTCAACTTCATTTTAAGTTTACCAATGGTAGAAATAGTGTAACAAGAACTCTGAACATACTTGATTTTCTAGTCTTTTTTCCCTTGATCACAAAAAAGCACTTTATTTCCTTGTGTATGTATACACTACTTATTGATGTAGTGTACCTATTTTGTGTTCATATTGCATCAATATTGGGAATTTTTACCTTTATAGGTTATTTTAAAAAAGCATTCATAGGAACTAGGGTTGTAGTATAGTAAGTTATGCTGTCTCTGTGATGCCGGTGTTCCATAATGGAGTGTCAGTTTGAGTCCTGACTGCTCCACTTTCAGCCCAACTGCCTGTCACCCATCTAGAGCACCAGAAAGGAGCTTCTGGCTCCTGGCTTCAGCTGTGCTCCATCTCAGCCATTGCAGCTATTTGAGGATTGAAGCAGCCAGGCAGGCACTAAGACTGAGGCCAGGAGCCAGAACTTGATGTAGGTCTCCTACATGGTGACAAGACTCAAACACTTGAGCTACCTGCTGCCTCTGGAGATGTGCCTCAGTTAGCAGGAAGCCAGAACCAGAAATGGAATGAAAACTCAATCCCAGGCACTCTGATAATGATAATGGTGCAGGGATTCCAGGTTTCTTAACTGCTATGCCAAATGCCCACCTCCATAAAGAATTCCTAATTGTGGTCTATCATAAGTGTCTAATATTCCATTGAATAGTCATTAGAAAATCATTGATAATGCAGATAATATTGTGATTGCCATCTTTGTATACAGAGCTTATTTATTCTCTCAGAAACCCACTGGTTTCTTCCTCACATGGCCACAGAGGCTGGAGTTACATAGGACCAAAACTGGGAGCCAGGAGCTCAATTTATGTCTCTCATGTGGATGTCAGAGACCCAGTTTCTTGAGCCATCACCACTGCCTCCCATGGTCTGCATCATTAGCCAGAAGGTTGAGTCTAAGGTTGGAGCCAGGACTCAAGCTCAGTTACACCGCTGTGGGATAAGAGTGTTCAAGTGCTAGGCTAGATACTTGCTTGCTATGTGTAAGTCTGGAGACCTGATGTAACTGCTCTGTGTCCTATTTGCTGTAATGGTGACACAAATCTTTATGTGCATCAAAATTCATAGAACTGCTTACAGAAGGGTTATTTCATTATAAATTTAAAAAAAAATCAAAAGATCTCAGTTGTATCTGGCTAGCCATTGGTCTTTGGATAGTTGCTTAATATTTCTAAATCTTTGTTTACCTGTAAAATGCTATCTACCTAGAAGAAAAGTTATAAAGATATAAGAAGATGTTCAAGCCTGCCTCCCGCCATACTGGAGCAGCTCCTTTTTCTTTTCCATGGTGGACATTTCTCACTGAGAACACATCTTTTTTATTATTGCCATCTGTACTTTTTAAAATAGCTATTTGGCTGTTGGGGATCAGACTGGAATGACTGAGGGCTTCAAGCAGGAAAGTGACACCATCTGATTTTTCTTTTTAAAGGATTATTTGAGCAGCTTTGTGAAGAGTGCAGAGGGGTCAGAGCAGGAACAAAAAGCCAGAAATAGGTCTTTGCTTGTCGAGAGATGACGGTGCTGTAGCACTGAGTGAGAATAGCGGAGAGGGATGGAGGTGAGCGAGTTTGGAGTGATATCGTCATGACTTGATGATGGTTTGCGGGGTTGGGTAAGGGAGGGGAGGTAGATGGTGGTGTTCTTTGTAAACATCAGACACTCAGGAGAGTAACAAATTGGAGTGGGTGAATTGCAGCAGGTGTTGCAAATCAGAACTTCTGTTTGATGTGCTTGGATTAGAAACCAAAGAAACAGGTGGATATGAGAACCTGGAACCAAGGACCAGGCTGGCAGTTCCTTTTCTATTTTTAACGCTGTATCACACAGAAGTCCTTCCAGACTGGGGTTATAGGTGCTTTCAGCTGCTTTTCTTTGGGCTAGCGGAGTATATCTGCTTACTCTTTCCCTCATAAAAATTGTAGAACCTTTCACAACAGGCAGACTATGCTCATATTAGTTGTGGATACATGATTTTCTTGCCTATCCTATTTTTTTTTTATTTAAAGAGATGGGGCACTCAGTATTTCTAATGTGTGTTCTTGGAAGTTATCAATCATATCATAGAAGATTAAACAATATTAATATACTACTGAGATATTTTACTCCAGGTATGCATCTTAAGGAAATGAAATCTGTATGTCAAATGGATATCTTTACATCCATGTTCACTTTAGCTTTATTTGCAATAATCAAGATCCAGCGTCAATGTAAGTGACTATCAATGATCAAATGCAGAAAAATGTGATAAATGCATACAGTGGATACTACTGAGCCTTAGAAGGAAAGCTTATCATTTGTGACACCATAGGTGACTCTGGATGACATTTATGTTAAATTAAATAAAGCAGAAACAGAAAAGCAAATACCAAGTGTTCTTACTCTTGTGAAACCTAAAAAGAAAGAAAGAAAGAAAGAAAGAAGAAAAGAGAAAGGAAAACAAAGAGAGAGAGAGAGAGAGAGAGAGAGGAAGGAAGGAAGGAAGGAAGGAAGCAAGAAAAATCGGACAAATCAAAGTAGATAGTAGAATGATGGTTACTGGGCCCGAGGTAAATGAGGGGCATTGGGAAGATGTTGGCCAAAAGATGAAAAATTATAGTTATGTACAAATAAGCTCCAGGGGCCTGGTGTAATGGCTTAGTAGCTAGATCTTCACCTTGCATGTACTAGAACCCCATATTGGTGCTGGAACCCCATGTGGGTGCCAGTTCATATCCTTGCTGCTCTACTTCCTATCCAGCTCTTTGCTTGTATCCTGGGAAAACAGTAGAGGATAGCCCACAGCCTTGGGACCCTGTGCCCACATGGGAGACCTGGAGGAGGCTCCTGGCTTCAATAGGCTCAGCATCGGCCATTGCAGCCACTTGGGGAAATGAACCAGCAGATGGAAGATCTTTGTCTCTGTATTTCCTTCTCTCTGTAAATCTGCCTTTCTGATAAAAATAAATATATTTTTTTAAAAGAATAAACTCCAGAGAGTTGAGAGGTCTACTGTATGATGTAAATATTGGAAATTTATAAAATACTGCATTCTTTTAAAATGCTAGTAAAGTGAATAAAAAATGTTCATACTGAAAAAAAAAATGAGAAGTGTATGAGGAAATGTAATTTCCGATCAGCCAGGTTTAGTCATTTCTCAATGTGTTTGTCCCTCAGTATATCATATTGTACACAGTAAGTACATAAAATTGCATCTTTCTAAGTAAAAACTGAAATACAAAACAATGGCTGAGGGGGAATGATGAATATACAAATGACATAGAATATATTAAGATACTACATTCCAACATGTGTGATTATTTCTTTTGTCCTCATATGTCCAATTCTGCAGACAATGGGCTATCTTCAGGATGGATTTTCTCTTGATAGCTACCAAATTCAACTGTTGGACTATCACATAATGATTGTTTCTGGGTACGCAGGAGCAAGAGTGGGTTTTGGGAAATAAGCATTGAGGAAATTTCAATGCATCTTCAAAAAATTGAAATTATATAGATCTGGGTACTGGGTCAGTGTGCTTAGCAGACCCATTTGTTGATAATGTTTCATAATTTAAATGTGAAAATAATGTATTGGTCTTCAATGTATAAATAAAAATTAATTTAAAAATCCAAGTGTGAAAGATGCCCTTTTCCCACCCACTCCATCCCCATTAATCACCTTCAAAAGTGGTGCTTTGGATTTTTCTCTCAGAAATTAGAATTACTTGGTAATGAAATGTTAATGCTCCGTCCTATTCTTAGAGTCACTTGGAACAGTGATGAAGTTATGGTCTAATAGACTTGCTATATTTTCTCCTAAGTCATTCCTCTTTCATTATTTTATATTCATCAAGGGAGCAGATGATGATCTGGAGACCTTTACTTTTTACTTTTTTGTCTTTACAAACAGAACGATTTCTGCAAAAACACATCATCAGGCTGTCAACTTCAACATCTTCGAGGGCATGGTGTGCCATGGGGTGCCCCTTGTAACTATTTCAAGAGGCAAAGTGGTGTATGAAGCTGGGGTGTTCAACGTCAGGGCAGGTGATGGGAAGTTTATTCCTCGCAAGCCATTTGCAGAATATATTTACAAACGGATCAAGCAGCGAGACCAGGTGAGTCACGTCACGGTGGGCTCATGCCCCCGGGGCTGGACTGTCACCCACTCCTAGATGTCTGGTGGTTGATGGTGTTCATTAGTGGCAGAGCTACACCATACTCAGTTGAATATGTTCTTGAGTATCAGAATTGTGTAAAAAGTTTGACATGTGCCAATTTTCAAAGAATTCACCGGGGGGGATGTATTTCTATTTGCAGAAGGGTATGTCTACTCAGGGTTTGTTATTGGGCCAAGTCAAGCTTTTCCAGGCAAGTTGAGAGTCTTTTGCATTTGTGTCATCAGGTTCCTCTGTGAGGTGGGCTCTCCAATGGATAAAGGTACACTGATTTTATTAAGGGAAGACCTATGACAGGAAATGAGGGCGAAAGCCAGGAAAGGCTGGGAGAGTCCACAGATTGCAATTCGAGTGTGACCCAGGAAAGAAAGGGGGAGAGAAAACAGGGCAGTAACAGTGTGGTACCCCCACACTAGCTGAGTCTTTCAGCAAGGCTTTCAGGAGTCCTTGAGCCAAATCTTGGTTTTCCCACCTGCTGGCAGCACACATTCATGGGCCATGAGCAACCATGGCAGGTGTGGCCTCAATGCAAACTCTGGTGGAGCTCAGGGCTCAACCTCTACCTGAAGAACTGATCCTTCTTAGGTGAAGTTCTGCCAAGGCACATCTTTATGACCACCAGACAGGGTCAGCTAGATCCAAATATACATCTGATTTTCTGTTTCCTTCTCCTAGCTGGTGGCCAGGAACAAGTATCCCTATAATTGTTAGGCTCTCTCCTCATCCGGGAAATGAAAACATTTTCTCCCTAACAAATCGTGATGTTCCAATCAGAGTTTCTGAAAATATAATGCAAGCAGGAGGAGATCAGTAAGCATCAGCTCTGCCTCCTTCCTGTACCCCTTCAAAGGCTGCCAAGTCCTTTTAATAACTGCATGTTAAAGGATATAACTGCTTTTAATATATCTTAGGCTTTCATACTTGCTTTTTATATAGCTTTCAAAATTTTTTTACTTATTCATTTTAAAGATAGAGGTACAGAGTAGAGATCTTTCATCCATTGATTCACTCCGTAAATGCTGCAACAGTCGTGGCTGGGCCAGGAGGGAAACACGTGCCTGGAGCACCCATAGAGGTCTCACATGTAGATACCCAGACCCAAACTTAAGCCATCTTCTGCTGCCTCCCCAGGTATATTAGTAGGAAGCTGAATTGGAAGTTGAACAGTTTGGACTCGAACTGCTGCCTGATACTGCAAACAGTGGCTTTACATGTACCAGCCCATACACAGTGCTTTAGTAGTTTAAAAACCCATTATACTAAATAAGAAAATACTGGAAAATTTAAAATTTGTAAGATTTGTATTTCTTGATTTTGGATTCCTTGAATCTCACAGAGCTAGAACAGATTGGGGCTGGATGGCAGGACCTAGGGTCAACACACTTTCTGGTTTTCTCCCGTCAGGCTTCATTCATGGGTCTTCCAAGTCTAGCCATGTAGACTTTGCAACCCTAGGATTCTTTGTAAAGTTTCTCTATCTTTGTTCCATTTTTCAAACATGTATTTCCCTTTTCTCTTATATTTTGCCTTTGCTCTTTAACTTTGTTTTGATTTCATTTATTTTAGATCTTGTAGTCTCTTTGATTTGTCCTTTAACGTCTTATGAAACTTTTAACAACACTTGGGATCCATTACACAATATTTATTCATTTTTTTAAAGATTTCTTTTTTTTATTGGAAAGGCAGATATACAGAGGAGAGACAGAGAGGAAGATCTTCTGTCCGATGGTTCATTCTCCAAGCGGCCACAAGAGCTGGAGCTGAGCCAATCTGAAGCCAGGAGCCAGGAGCTCTTCCAGGTCCCCCATGCGGGTGCAGGGTCCCAAGGCTTTGGTCCAACCTCGACTTCTTTCCCAGGCCACGGGCAGGGAGCTGGATGGGAAGGGGACTCCTGGGATTAGAACTATTCTGCAATTCAGAAAGACTAGATGATAGTTGAAATTCATTTTACTATGGGTTGGTGTATACATGTTGACACTGACGGTGACAGGCAGATGGTGACTATAACAATCCTAGGCTTCTCTGAACATAGATGTGGCAAATAACAGCAGTGACTCCTCACTTTAAAAATTACCAGCCAACAGGATCCAACATCACATCAGGCAGATCATTCACCCGGACTAGGTGCACTTGTGGGTCAATAAATGTGATTCACCACATCAATAAATTAAAAAATAGAAACCAGATGATCATCTCAATAGATGCAAAGAAGGAATTTGACAAAATCCAACACCATTTCATGCTAAAAACCTTAAGCAAGATAGGCATAGAATTAACTTTCTGTATCACCCAACAAAGCAATGTACAAAAAACCCAATGCTAGCATCATACTAAATGGGGAACGATTGGAAGCTTTTCCGTTAAGATCTAGAACTAGACAAGGATGTCCATTTTCATCACTGCTATTCAATATAATATTGGAAGTCCTTGGTAGGGCAATTAGGCAAGAAAAAGAAATTAAAGGAATTAACATTGGAACTGAGGAATTGGTATCTCTTGGTATCATGAGATCTCTGCAGAGACAAGAGAAGAAAGCCATCATGACACCTAAAGCATCATGAAAATGCATTATTTTTTTTAAAGTGAAAAAAAAATCAAAATGAGAATACTGAGCTGTGGCGTGGGAATTATGTGGAGATGTTTGTGTCTCTGTAGGCAAAGGTAATTTACAGAACAAAATGGATAAAGGATATCACATTCAAAAAAGGGAGTTGTCAGGAACCCTGAATTTTTAATTTACATGAAGTGATAAGAACTCTTGCTTTGATTGTCATTTGAAATACTTAGATTCCCCTGTGTTTGCAAATAAGAGCTTAAGGGAACAACAATCAATAACAATATCCCTGCTCATCTGTTGTCTTCCAAGAAAATGAGTACCTTGCCATCCCGGAGTTCCAAAGTATAGTTGGCAGAGTCGTTCTGGGTGCTCCAGAATTTGGCTAGCCCCTGCTGCAGGGTAGTTTGATCAGGACAGTATCCTATGATGGTATTTGAAGCAGAGCAGTCATTTAGTAAGTTAATAAACTTCCAACAGGAGACCAAAGATTTCTGACATGCATGGAAAAACTTTCAAAAAAAAAATTACCCAGAAGATCACCCTTTGCCCCACTCCAAATAATTGGGTTACCTGTGAGCCTCATTCTTGTCCACGGTTTTATCACTTAATAAAATCACACTTATTGGATGCCGTGAAGAATTTCAAAAGAAAGAAAATGCATTTTTATTCCATTAGTCATCTTTGGGGAATTTTGAATTAATATATTTAAAACTTTAGACAGCTGATCCTTAAGGAAAAGGTTTTAAATTAGATGATGAGACATCACATTTCATTTGGTAGATGTAATATAATAAAAACATTTTCAAATTTACATAAAAAGTCTCTTAAGGAAGAGTGTTAAGGGAAAGGAAAGAAATAAAAGTAGAAGGGCTGACACTGTGCTTTGTAGGCTAAACCTCTGCCTGTGGTACTGGCATCCCATACAAGCACCAGTTCCAGTCCTGGCTGCTCCATTTCCAATCCAGCCCAAAGCTGATGAACTGGGAAAGCAGCAGATGATGGTTCAAACCCCTGGGTCCCTGATCCTACAAGGAAGACCCTGAGGAGGCTCCTGGCTTTAGATTAGCTCAGCTCCAGACACTGCAGCTTTTTGGGGAAGAAACCAGTGGGTCAAAGTTCACTCTCTTGTGTGTCTCTCCTCTCAGTGAATCTGCCTTTCAAATAAAGTAAATAAATAAATTTTTAAAAATCAGATTAATAAAAAGGAAGAAAGGGGAAAAAATAAGAGTAACTTAAATGTTCCAGAGAATGCTGAAAGAACAAAATTCCATACCATTAATTCCTTGCTAGAAACACTTAGCTCTTTGGTGCTAGAAAGGTGTAGTGGGTTAAGCTGCCTCTTGTCTGTGACACAGCCTCCTACATGGGCAACATTTCGAGTCCCACACGCACTAGTTCTATTCCAGCTCTCTGCTAATGAATCTGGCAAAGCAATAGGAAATGGCCCAAGGCATTTGGCTCCTGCACCCATGTAG
Organism: Ochotona curzoniae; assembly: GCF_017591425.1. NCBI lineage: Eukaryota > Metazoa > Chordata > Mammalia > Lagomorpha > Ochotonidae > Ochotona > Ochotona curzoniae. The sequence continues at coordinate 23,853,152 of NW_024465751.1, forward strand.
GAGACCCGGAAGAACCTCTGGGCTCCTAGCTGTATCCAGGCCTAGCAGAAGCCATGTCAGCCCTTTGAGGAGCAAACCAGCAGACATAAGATTGTCTCTCTCTATCTTTCTCTCTCTAATGCTGCCTTTCAAATAAATAAAATAAATCTCTTTAAAATCAAATAGATTATACTCCTAAAATCAAAACTATGGAAATCTTTTAAATTGTTCAATAAATCTCTTGTTATTTTTCAGTAATAAGCAAGCCTAATTTTTCTGGAAAGTATGGGTTACGTTACGCTTTATGCAGAAACAGAGAGAGCATCATGGAGTAACATCTGCTTTTATCTTTGACATGATCAGCATAATTTGCCTTGCAGATAAGATAAAACTGAGTGACCAACTAATCTCGTCCTTGAAATGGGTACTTTTTCCATTTCGCAAATAAGTTTGTGCCTGTCTTTCTAAGGTGGTAGCTCAGAGAAAGTAATTCAAAACATGGCATCTGCTGTCATAGAACCTCAAGTTTTTCAGGGTGCTTGCTCGTAATAATAAAAGATAATGCACACTTGTATGCCTGAGCTGATACCTTTTGGCTCACATGGAGCAGTTCTGCGCATCTCTGCTCAGCTCCATCGATATCTCCTTCACAGCTCGTGATCTGACCCAGAGCACCTATTTATACCAATGAAGGTCTTAACAGAGGTGAGAAAAATAGAGGGTACATCTGACTGGTCATGGCTGCTGAAAACATTCTCAATACTCCCTTTTCTTGCTTTGTTGAATCATTCGGCATCTACTTAACAGCTACTTATTGATCACCAATTATATACTAAGAATAGTTTACTTTCTACAATGACCCACAGAGGTAATTAGTGATATTTCAATTTTATAGGTGAAAGAACTCAAACTCGGGTGTGTCTGCATGAGAGCTAATCCTTTAACCTCTGCCATAACAGCATCCCGTCAGCTAATCCTTTAACCTCTGCCATAACAGCATCCCATCCATAAGACTTCATCTTTAGTGTTGCCCACGACCCCCAGCTACCAGCCTTGGCATCTCACTACTCCCTGTTTCCTTTCTGCATAAGGATTCACATGTCCTTGGTTGCAGCGTCCTAGAAAAATAAATCACAGGATATTTTGAGGACTAAATGGAGATGGTCAGTGAATGGGAGGGTATTCTCAAAGAACACACATTTCCATTGTTACCAGTCACTTCTCTTAAATCTAGGGATAACTTGCATTCTAGTGGCTCACAGCCCCCTGACTAGCTCAGGTCTGCACACGCTCTGATACCTTATAGATTCACCAGGCTGCCTCCACCAGGAGTCACTGTCCATTTGGACTAGTTGTGTCTTGTTAATGTTGGTCATTTCTACTAATATGTTCTGATGTCTTTATTGATATTTTAGCATTGTAGCCTTCATGGGTAGCACTGGAGTCTGAGACTTCTTTTCTGTGTGTCTTGCTGGTCTCAGAAATCTTAGCAGCTCCAGTACTGCATTCTCTGAAGGCAATACAGGTCAGTTTTCCATCAATATACACTGTTTCTCTCCCTGATCATCAAACCAAAACAGGGTTTCTGTGATTATGTAAGTATGATGGTGATTACAATGAAGTTGATTAATCATATTACATGTGACATGATTCTCATTTTGCCTTTCTATTAACTTGTCACAGTTTCAATCATGAAATACTGTGAACTCAAATTGAACTCTCATCTCCTTAAGTAAATCACCAGTGATTTGTTAGGTGAAGTACTATCTGTTTTTTAAAGATTTATTTTTGTCTGAAAGGCAAAGTTACAGAGAGAAGGAGAGACACAGAGAAACATCTCCCAAACTCTGGTTCACTCCCAGAGAGCTGTAATGACTGGAGCTGAGCCAAATTGAAGCCAGGAGCCTTCTGCAGTTTTCCCATGTGGGTGCAGAGGCTCAAGGCTTTGGAGTCCCTCCTCACTTCCCAGCCCCTGCTTTCCCAGGCCACAAGCAGGGATCTGTGTCAGAACTGGAGCAGCCGGGACATGACCTGAAGCCCAGATGAGACACTGCTGCCACATGAGGAGGATTAGCTTGATGTGCCACCACACTGGCCCCTATCTATATTTTCTATACAACCTAGTGCAGTCTCTCATCTAATTTTACCCTCATGCCATTTTGTTTGGTTATGATACTATCAGCATGGAAAGAATTGCTGTTGTAGTGTGATCGCCAAATGTTGTCCAGCATGTAATAGGTGGAAAATACACCCCAACCCCATTGGCCTTCTCTACTGAAGGAATGTTCTAAGGACTCTAGACTCTTGGAATGTCTCTAAAAATTATCAAATGGGTTTGGTTTGTTGCCTTGAGACTATTCAATTGTTCAGTATTATAAAAATGCTCCCAAACATTAGTAGTCAGGAAATTCTTATTAAGCTACTCTTTGTTGAGCATTAGGCATGCTTCTAGGTGCTGGGGACACAGGGACCAATAACACAGCAGCCACTGATCTCACAGAGCTGACATTATGCAGCCACATACTGTAGCACAATGTTTTGGGCAACAGTGGGTCATACATACCACATGATCTCATGGGGTTATATTTCCTGATAATGTTGTACACATCTTAAGTGATGCAAGTGCACTGTAACATATTTGCCTAATGATGAGCTCTCCTAAAAATGCATTTGCCAGAATGTAACCTTACTTTTGACGAGATTGGGCGCATTCAGGGTGGTATGGCCATAGACTGTAACCTTTCTTTTAAGAGACATACAACTATACTTGTTTCTACTATAATTCATGATTCTTGAGATCTAGCTTTATATATTTTAAGGATATATATATATATATGTAATATTTTATTTATTTGTTTGAAAGTTGAAGATGGAAAAGAATAGACAAACAAATATATAGAGGGGATCATCCATCTACTGGTTCACTCCCCAAATATAACAATGGTCAACTCTGCGACCAACTTGAAGACAAGCACTTTTTGTTCTCCCATCTCAGTAGCCTAAGCCCAAACACCTGAGCCATCTTCTAATGCTTTGCCCAGCCCACCAGCAAGAAGCTGTATCAGAAATGGAAACTGGAACTTGAAACAGCACCCATATGGGTTGCTAGCATCACAAGCAGTGTCTTTATTTACTATGCCACAAAACCAATCCCTGTAGTTGTATTTGAAAAACATTAATACCTCTCTGTGTTGTAATCACTTAGCCACGTGGACAAAAAATCAAGATATTGAAAAGATAATTTGAGGCCACCAATCAAGAAAAAGGGCTTAAGAGAGAGCTCTTGACCCACCGTTCAGAAGTAGAGGGGAGAGGCCAGCAAAAAAAAACCGAGAAGGCTGCCCAGTGAGGCAGGGAACCAATAAGTAAAACATGGGCTCCTAGATGGAAGGAAAGGAAATCTGCTTACTTTGATCCAGAAAGAGAAAGTTCTCATCCACTGGTTCATGCACCAAATACTCCTAACTACTGGAATTAGACCAGACAGAAGCTGGAGCCAGAGCTAAATCTGTGTTTTGCATGTGAGTAGCAGGCCTCTACAACTTGAACCATTATCTGCTGCCTCCCAGCAAAAAGTTAATTCAGAAAGCAATGCCAGAGAATCAGCGTGTAACTCAGGGGGTTGAATACCACCCATGCTGCTGAATCCCATATGGGTGCCAGGTTTGAGTCCTAGCTACTCCACTTCTGACCCAGCTCCCTGATAATGCTCTTGAGAACCCACGAAGAAGATAACCCAAGTGCTTGGACCCCTGCAACCCATGTGGGACACCTGGCTGGAATTCTTGGCTCCCGATTTGGGGTTGACCTAGGCCTAACTATCCTGTCTTTTTTTAGGTGGGAGAATTGGGGTGGCCTATCCTATCACTGTGCCCATCTGCAATACCAAGGAAAATATCCATACCCACTATTTTTGACCTGAGCACCAGTGAATCCTTCAATGTTAATTATTGGTCCTTCCGTATGCTGGGGTCTCTGGCAGCCTACATGCTCAGGGTCCCAAGGTACATTTGGCAAAGCCACTGGGAGGAAAGCTAATTTTCCTAAAAGAATTACGGGTTCTGTTTACTTAGAAAGCAAATGTGCAGCTGAACTTATGAATAACAGTAGTTATGGTCAGAGATTCTGCAGACTGAGTGCTGCTGCTTTTCCACTTTGTCACACAGAGTACCTATTGAGCTTCTAAAATATACATAGACCATAATGCCAAACACAAGAGATAGTGCAAAGAGGGAAAAATGGGAGTCCAGCTGTTCCAGAGTTTATGTAACCTTTAAGGATAAGAAAGCATTACAAGGTTCTAGGTACTGGGAGATTAAGGCTAGAACTTGAATTGTCTTTGAGTCCTGTCAAATGCAAAGAACAGCAAAAGGCTGCTGAGAGCAGGTGGTTTGTCTCTGGCATGGTCCTTGGACTAATGTCCTGGACCATTCAAAAAGGAAACCAGACCTTGCTCATGTATAACCTCAAATGCAGATAATAAGTGAGACTGCACAGATTTGAGCCAGTTGCAGGACTCGGACATGTGGTGGTCAGTGGGCCTGGAGCAAACCTCCAGGCCACTTGGTGGCATTGCTCGGCAGGAACTGAGCTGGCAGAGAGCAGCTGATAGACACCAAGGAACCTAAGAGCTACTGCAAGCAGGCAGTCAGCTGAGAGAAAGTGCAGCTTGGAGAATAAATCCATGTTGAAGCCAAAGAAAGATGAGGGAAACTGAGTCAGTCAGGCTTGGACAGCCACAAAAATAAGGAAAGAAAGCTTGGATGGGAAACAGCCAAAATCTCCCCACCCCCATATTTATTAGATATTTGCTTTTGGAAACAGAGCAGCACAGTAATTCTCTGTGTACCAGGGATGCCAGTCACAGTAGTTGTGGTGAACATGACTGTAATTATGATGGCCTAAGTCAAAGACACCTAGACAAAAAGGAGAGTGACATATTCAGCATGTGCAAAGACAGGACCATGGAAGAATGACAAGAGGGATAATTTGGATTTGCCTGGTTTGAGACATGTGCTCTTGCAAGTGTGCAGGTGGATCATTGGCCAGCTTGTCCCTGTGGCCCTGTGCTAGACAGCCCAACTGGAATCGGTGATGCACCAGCAGTTCCCAAAAAAGAATCCAGAACTGACCAAAAACAAAACAAAACAAAACAAAAACAGCGGGGGTTTGACAGCTGGAAAACACGAGTAAGGAAAGATTGACAGGAGCAGTTGCAGGAGGAGGGGAGCACATGGTACAAGGGCAGGTGACACAAGCAGCTGCTCACTTAAGGTGCATTTCCCAGGAGTTCCTGGCTGTGGGAAAGGCTTGGGATTGAACTGAAATATGCCATGGGTTTTGTTGAGTGTGAATGCCAAGAAGGATGGGGATACAGACAGGATCTTTTAAATGATGGGTAAGAGGAGGATGAAGGAGATAAATTTTGGCTCTTTGGGACAGTCTTGGATTTTGTGCCCCTTCTCCCTGTTGCAAGCGTCCTGCAGTCACCCTGGGTTATGGAATGAAATCATTTTCCTGAATGGGAGGGTAAGGCTAGGGAGTATAGCTTGGGGGTAGCTGAAGGAGGCAGGTGTGTGGGATGGCTGGTGGTGACCACAGCGTCCAAGGGTTAGGTGGCAGGCATGGAAAGCTGGGTACTAATTTCTTGATGTCCATGTTGCCAGAAGAGCACAGGATGGAGGATGAGTTTGATAGAGGTCCAGCACAGTGTCACAGCACAATGTCTCAGCAGGCACTGAAGGGTGCATAGGCCTGGCGTGGCCAAGGGAGTGCAGGAGTCTTCCCATTTCCCAGGGCCTCAGTGGGTGCCATGGCGTACTGCAAGTTCTGCTGCTGTCTGGATGCTCTGCCTCATTCTTTGTTGTATGCTCTGTGCTGGGCCAATCTACCAGGGTTGTTTGTAATCAATGTGCACCTGCTGAATGAGGGACAGAAAGACCTTGTCTCTGAAAATTCACAAGTACTAAGAGATGGGGGTTACTCTTCCTATTTCGTGGGTGAGGAAGTAGGCTCAGAGGCACCAGTGAACTTCTCAGTTCCCTGTAACTACTAAATGCCAAAAGGGGAATTCAGGCTTAGATCTGTCTTATTCTGAAGCCCACGTTGTTGATCATGGCAGCATAGTAATTTTGGTTGTCAAAATTAGACCTGTAGTAATTTGTTAGATGTCTCTGTGTGTATACATATGAGTACATTTGTTAGAATCTTGTTAAATGCTGTGCTTTCCTGCAAATAGTCTACTCATCTGTTGTCCTCTCTACATGCAGTTTTCATCACAAGGCTTGAGGGCAGGTGCTGTTATTGTCCCTAACAAACAGATCAGGCACCTATAACATGGGATGGAAACATTTACATTCTGAATCCAGAGCGTTTGTTCCTAACCACTACAGTTTGCTGCCTCTGGACTTGTTAGTGTGGATGTGTGCATGTTTAGAAACAGCATGACTGGACCACTTCCTGTGGATTCCTTTGCTTATTGCATCAGAAGTTCAGAACACTACTCAAGCATGGAGGTAACTGAAGCCAAATCCAGTTAAGCATTCTGCTGGGTAATTGGGCACTAGAAAGGTGCAATTCTGCAAAGCTCCCTGTTCTATGCAGAGGTGATCCAGAAAGTGAAAGACATGGTACACACATGCAGTGTGCACATGCATGTGCACACACACACACACAGACATTACTATAATCTGAAGCAAAATATTCTGAGAGTCTTCGATGTACAACACAGACATTTGGGAACACAGACAACTGGATTGAATCTAGATGACAAAGGAGGACACTGACAAGAATGTTAAAATACAACAGAGACCCCTGTGGAATTGTCCTTTGGCCCTTGTCTATTGCAGAGGAACCTGGCCCAGATGCCAAGTATTGCCCAGAATTTCGGTCAAATAGCAAAAGAATAACTATCTATGATACATTCAAAATCTTCTTTTGCTTTCACACTTCATAAAAGGAGCTGTACTTAGCATTGAATTAAAAAATTCATTAAATCAGAACAAATTAATCCAGTGTTGTGTTTCAGACTTGCATACCTATGCCAGTGAAACGTGCACCCTACAGAGGAGAAGTCGTTACACTGAAATCCAGAGGAACAGAAGAGTCCATGCCTGGAACCAGGAAAGAAGCCCATGCCTGAGTTGGATGCTGTTGGTAAGAGAGGGTAGACACAGGAAGTACTCCTTTCAATTAGCTTCTCTCCCTCCTCCCTCCCTCTCTTTCCTCTCTCTCTCTAAGTCTTTGAAGATTTCAAGGTTAAAGGATTCAAAGTGATGCAAGAATCAAGGACAGTTGAGCCAAGGGGACACTGATAAAAGACCTGTTGATGCAGAACTTTGAGATGAGCTTTTCAGATTGAAGGACATCTTGGGCTAACTCCAGATTCGGTCTCTAGATATTAGCACACATTGAACAGAGTCCTAGAAGAAGAGGCAGTAGGGAGGAAACGTAAAGAGTGGTGTACAGGGAGTACTATGCTGTGCTCAAATTTATAAACTGAAACTTTACTTTCAAAAAAAAAAGAATTTTCAGAACACAAGTCCAACCATATTGTAAGAATGAATGAAAAAAGAATTAAATGTTTCTTTGGTTTACAAGTTTGGAGTAAAAGTTTTCAAGAAAATTATTGTTTTTTAAATATTTATTTATTTATTTGAAAGTTAAAGTTATATAGATTGGAGAGAGAGACAGAGAAGCAAAGAGAGATCTTCCATCCCCTGGTTCGCTCCTCAAATGGATGCAGTGACCAGTTGGAACTGGGCTGATCTGAAATAAGAAGCAGAGAGCTTATTCTGGGTCTACTACATGGGTGAAGGGATTTGAGCGCTTTGGCTTCCTCAGTTTCTTTGCTGGGAATATTAGTAGGGAGCTGGATCCAGAAGTGGAGAAGCTGGGATTCGAACTGACATTCATACAGGATGTAGGTGCTACAGGTGGTAGCTTTACCTACTCTGCCATAGAGCCAGCCCCAAGAAGTTATTTGATGATGTTTGATATACTTCATTTCATATTTAAAAATAATAATATAGGTATGGGGATTTTTACAAAAAATACTGGGATGCCTAATCAGTTTTCTGTCAGTCTTTTGACATTCAAGTCTCTCTCTCTTTTTTGAAGATTTACTTATTTATTTAAAAGTCAGAATAGTGGGCCCAGAACGGTAGTCTGATGGCTAAAGTCCTCGCCTTGTGTGCACTAGGATACCATATGGGCACCAGTTCTAATCTTAACAGCCCCACATCCCATCAAGCTCCCTGGTTGTGGCCTGGAAAAGTAATTGAGGATGGTCCAAAGCCTTGGGACACTGCACCTGTGTGGGAGACCTGGAAGAAGCTCCCGGGTCCTGGCTTTGCATCAGCTCAGCATCAGCTGCCGCTTGGGGAGTGAATCAACTGACGGAAGATCTTCCTCTCTGTCTCTCCTCCTCTCTGTATATCTGACTTTTCAATAAAAATAAACAAATGCTTTAAAAAAGTCAATGTTGCAGTGAGAGAAAGGCAGAAAGGGAGAGAGCACTGGTTCACTCCCAAAATGGCCATAATGTCCAGGACTGGACCAGGTCCAAGCCAAAAGCCAAACATTTAATTTGGGTCTCCCACATAAGTGACAGGGGCCTAAACACTTGAGTGATCTCCAATGTTTTTCCAAGCTATTAGCAGGAAGCTGAATCAGAAGTGGAAAAACTGAGTCAGGAATGAGCACCTATATGGGTGCCAGCATTGCAGGCAGCAGTTGTACATGCTAAGCCACAATATCGGGCCCTAACATGCAAGTCTCTTCAAATTTCGTTTTGGTTGATTTTCTTACTTTTCCTTTTATTTGAAAGAAACAGAGAGACAGACAATATGTTTCGTCTGGTTAAATGTTTCTGCTGGGTAAATGCCTGTAAAAACCATGTTTAGACAAGGTTGGAGCCAGGAACTGGACATTCAACCTGTCCACATTTGTTGCAAGGAATGATTGCTTGAACTCATCTACTGCCTCCAACAGTGCACATTATTAGGAAAGTGGAATCAGAAGTGGAGCTGGGCCTCAAATCCAGGCACTCCAAGATGGCATGCTGGCATCTCAAGCATTGTCTTAATCACAGTGCTTGATGTGCGCCCCGGCTCCTCCTTTGTGGAAGGAACTTTCTCCCTTTTAGTGTGTTTTCTTCTCTTAGGTTGTTTTCTGATTCAGCTCTGCCAGATCCCTCATGCTCAATGGCTTTGCTGTGACTTTTGAATCTGTAGCATCTCTCCCCCAGGCTCGATGTCTATGTGTTTGACCAGTTTTGCATTTTTAGCTGACTTTTAATTATTTTAAATTTGTGAAATTGTCAGATGTTTCAACATTCAGCATCTGCAACAGACATCAGAGGTTAACCCTATGTTGGCAGCCTGTGCTTCCCTATTGAATGTGAACTCAGGGCTAAAGGGGTTTGGATATGGGCCACAAAGTCATGTCTCCTCCTCTTCTTCAGTATGAAATGTTGGCAGTTTTGAGCAATGCCATCATGCCCAAAGTTTCAGAATTTTTGTCATTTCTAGACTGCAGGGATTATGCTTCCCATCCAGGAAGATTTTTGTTACATATTCAAGGGAGGATCAGCCAGAAGAAAAAAAATGCTATTGAATGCCACAAATTAGCGACATCTGTAAGGAGCAGGATTGGTGTTTTCTTTGATAACAGCATTTCTCGGAGGTTGGGTTTGAATTCTGCTCGTCTTTGTGGGGGAGAATGCTACACTGAGCTCCTTTCATTCTCTTCAAAGGTGAAATCAGAGGGAAGGATGCTGCTGTTCCCTTCACAGTCGAACAACGTGCACCTGCGGAGAAGCAGGCCTCATTTCAAATCCCCCAAGATCCTTTATGAAAAAAATGTTTTTTCAGAAGTGATTGCTGTCTTTCTCACTGTGCCTTTGTTGCTATGGCAAACTGAAGATATAAACGAATGTTCTTGTGATGGAAAGCCTGTAAAAATTCATTGATGATCCTTCACAATGCTACCTCTGCTTGCATTAGGTTTCTTCCTTTGAATTTGTAAAAATCACTTTCTTGTTAAAAGTCTTGTGAAGTGATTCCATGTGTTACAAAACAGCCCTGTGATTGCACAGTAGAGTGTAATTAAAAATGAGATCTTTATTTTATACCCTGCTGTCTTGGTTGCTGCATCTCCTTGTGAATGGGAACAGGGGAGGCTGCTCTGGGTTTTCAGAGACTGATTTCCTATGAGGCACGTGCCAACTCCTGGGAATGAGGTCCCCGGACCAACACCATGGAATCAGACCGAATGTTCAACCTTAGAAAAAGTGCAAGGTTAGTGCAGGACTCAGGGATCAAGGGGAAGGAGTGCGACAGAGAACTGTTGCATTATTGCCTGCCTTCTCTCTGCCTCTAGCCTGTGCTGTGATCCCTATCAGCACAGAAGCCGGGCTTATGGTCCTTCTCATGGACAGCCAGGCCACCGAGGGAGACTGGGCAATTACATTCTTGCAGGCACATCTGCCCCTCGCTTACTCACTTGGTGATGCATGTGTGTATTTGCCCATTTGAAAAGGGCCAGTGGAAATCCTGTTAACCTCCTGGCATTTGTCTTGAATCCACAGAAGAAAGGCTGGTAGGCTGCCCTGTGAGAAGAACTACTTGCTTAAGCAAAGTGTAGCTCTTTTTCCTCCTCATGTTAAAACCTTAAAATATTTTTTTTTTCTTTCTGTTTTGGTTGGTCATGGTAGTTCCATGATAGGACTACTGAATTGTCTGAAAGGAAACAGCCAAATTGCTTTCTTACCTAGGAACCAATCCTTGTTCTTCCTTTAGGATGATGCTTATGTGTTACTTTCTCAGTGGCTTCTCACATCCCACAGGATATGGTGCAGTTGTTGTGTATGCTTTTGACAGCAGAACCCTGCACACACCCCACATTTCAGCACTGCATGTCATGTGATGCTCTGTATCCATGAACTTTATGTCTGCAGGTTTGGTATTCAATCAACCTTGGGTCAAGGATATTGGAAAAAAATTGCATATGAGCTAAACCTGTATAGGCTTTCCCCCACCCATGCCTTTATCATTACCTAAACAATATAGTATAGCAATGATTCACATAGCATTCACACTGCTTTCAGTATTTCAGGAAATCTAGATGTGATTTGTAGTACAGTGAAATGATGTACCAGCTATTTTGGAAATACTGTGCACGTTTCTATAAGAAACGTGTCTGTAGACTTGGGTATATCCGTGGAGGATCATGGTAACAATCCCCAGCACACCATGAGTGTAACTCCCTGCGATACTGGCTTTGCCCTCCAGGAGGATGCACACAGGGCAGGGCTGCTCTGCTTCCCTTGTGTTTCCCTAGCATCTGGTGGAGTCGCTGGCAATGGATGGCTATTTGATGAGTTTTTATTTATTTTCTAAATGAAGGAAGAAATGAAGATATTTGCTAAGTCCCTAAACTGACATAGATAAAATTAGTTTGAACTCCAAACCAAATAAGGACAAACATTGTGGAGTATTTTAATGTAAGGGCACTCTAAATGGAGAACATACACTCATCTGTTTAATAGATCTATTTGGAAGACTGGAATAGCCATAGGATTCTGGATCCACAAAATTCTTTAAAGTGAATCTGAGGATCCCTTTGTTGCTTGCTGGTTTTCCTAATCTTGGTCAGCAGCATTTTTGTAGAAACATGCTTCTAGACATGCATATAAGGCAATGAGAAAGCAAGTTTCAACATCCCAATTTTCAAGACTGCCTCTGGCTTATAGTGTTAGATTTCTTTGTCACTAAGCAATTGTATTTTCAAGATCTCTACAACTAGAAGGAATGAACAGTGTTTCTTCTCCAGTTTCACTTTTACAGTCTATTTCCTCTAACAAATGGCATCAGGAGTTGTCAAGGAATAAAGTAAGGACTCCAAACTTGGTTCCTGTTACCAGTGATGATGCCTTAAGAAATTTTTGAAATTAAAATAGATTATAAAATTATCAAAACATACAAAATTATAACAATGCTTATCACCCAGTTTAAGATACAAAATGACCAATGCATAGAAGTCCTCTGCGTGCCTCTCTTGGTTCTTTTCTCACTCCTCCCTCAAGGTCACCAGTATCCTCAACCTGGAGTTCTATACTTACGCATGGCTCAAAGCTTTGCCATCTGTATGTATCCGTAAACATTGCTGTGCATGTAATTAATCCTTACAGACATATTAGTGTTATCATTTTGATTTCTGCCTTTTTGCTGCCAATTTATTTGGTAGTTATTCATTTTGATAACTCTAATATTATTTTATGATTTCATAGTATTCCCTTCTGTAGCCATGTTATCATCTACCCATTTTTGTGTTTGACGGACACTTAGTTTCTTTTATGTTGACATCACAAACATTGCTGTTACAGTCATGTTATGCAGGCTTCCCTGTGTACATGTGTGTTTCACTGGGACATGCCTGCAATGTAAGAAGTGGATTGGACTGGTGTTCATGTGGGTACATTGTCTCCTTCCCTGGACCCGGAAAACAAATGTTTAGTTCTGCCTTCATCAACAACACAAGAGTTTCTGTTGCTACACATTCTCACCAATACTAGACTTCATCCAGTTATTTAATTTTGCAAATCTCATGCATGTAGAAAGTATCTTACTGGAGTTTTAATTTGCTCAGCTTCTTTTGCTGTGCAATTTCATCGATCCTACTAAGGCTTGGCTTCTTCATTTACAAGAGAAGAATGATGAGAATAACAGTGTCTGCCAAATACCCAAGGATGTTTGAGGATTATGAAGCCCAGATGGTTTGGTCAGTAACTGGCTATGATTTCTGTGTCAATGGCAATATGATGAGTTAATAACATGCTGCTCTGAGACTGCCAACATCCTGTTCCCTTTCTGTACACAAGTTCATCATGCATGGTAATTCCAGTTACTTTGGCAGCCACAGAAGCATGAAAGCCAAGAATGAGAGGGCCAGGTGAGAGTGGTTAGAATTTAAGAGACGACCCTGAGAAGGTCAGTGGGCATGTTGACATGCAGGTGCTGGTAGAAGGGAGCAGTGTGGGTAAAGATGCATGCTGAAACACTGAGAAGAGTAGTCTGGCTATTGAATGATGACATGGAAGCAGCTAGCTGCAGCTGGGGTCCCCTTCTCCAGCTCCCCTCTCCGTAGAGGGCAGGATCCTTTCAGGGATATGATTATGGTCTTGTCATAGGCTTTGAAGCTGTAAAAGTTGCTTTTGAACCAAGTGAACAAGACACATTTCCTAAGCTCCTGTTGATAAGGAATGATTAATAATGCCTCATCTGTCTATGAAGATTGAAAGGATTAACTGAAATGATGCACGTCAGGCCCTTGGCTTTTCAGCATCACAAATCATATTCATCTTCTTCAATTTTCCCTTGCCCCACCACAGGTGTTACTCCCTTCTTTTCTTATCTGCCTTACATGAGCCTCCTGGAGGCATTAATGCATTAATTGGAATTTTGTCCTGTGAATCCCCCTTTCCTTTTTGGAAAATTCTTCATGGAGAATATCTGTGGACAAGTTATAAAAGAGGAGCAGTGGATTCATCATTTATTAAATACTGACTGTTTATAGAACACAGAAGCAAATCCCTTAATTTGGCTACCACAGCTTTTGAACTGCCTCCTTGTACAAATTAGCAGCACCAGAAAGTGCTCAGTACATCCTTGCTGAAAAAAACAAATTCATCTTTGGAATAGACAATGATGAAGGGGGAGGAGAGGAGTAATTCATGAATGCAACGGAGCCTGTGTTCATGGTCAAGGCTGCATCTGTTTTAGGAACTAGCCATTGGAAGCCAGTGGAATTTGTAAAATACAAGTGGAACTGGGAACTGTTCTCTCAAGAGTTTGGGTTATGAGGGGGTTGAGTAATAAGTGGTGGGAGTAGGGAAGCAGGAGCAGGAATCTTTAGAAGGATTACTTTTTTGTGGCAAGATGTAGACTTCAGAAGCATCCAGGACTTCTGGAACTTTCTTTTTTGGGATCTATTCACCCATTATATTCTAAATATGCTTGGTAGGTTCTTACTGGTCACACTGATCAGGCTCTTGTTAAGAGCCTCAATCAGTACCAAGCTCAGATGCTGTCATTCAATTCTCTCACCAGCTCCATGAGACAGAAACTATAATTGTTCTTACTTTACAGATGGAAGCCCCAAGGCTGAGAGAGGTTAAGTAATTGTTCAAAGACATCCAGTCAGTCAGATGGGAATCCAATCCATTTGACATCATGTGATGTATCTCTAGTGTGGTTCTTAATCATGACTTTGGAAAAAGTCTGTTTTTCAATAGTATAGAGTTGCTTGAGCACTGTGAGATTTCAGAAGGAATTCACAGTATCTGTTATTAACGGCAGTTCATGGGTGTTAACTCACGTAGTCCCTCCCACCATCAGCTGGGACAGTGACTCCTCTCTGCTACTAAGCAGCTAAGGCTGCTGCCCTCTGGTCATCCAGGAACTGAGCTCAGAGTTATGCTAATGTGGCACTCATACCCTTTTGGACCTTGCCATGAGTCACCTCCCATTATGCATAATGTCTTGAATTTGATAACTCAGTGTTAGTTGCAGTTCTGCACTATTTGTTTTTTTTTTGGGGGGGGGGAGAAAAAGGGGGGCTCATGCAAGGTTTAGTTCTACTGTGGCACCTTCATGTTTTCATTTACCATAGAAGGAGGTATGGTTACCTGTGTAAGGGAAAGGGCAAGAGCATGATTTTAGGATTAAAGTAGCCTCACTCTCCTTCCCCTCTCACTTCCCACCTATACAATTTAGGTAAGGTATTTTAAATGTCCACAGCCCCACTTTAAAAAAAATGGTATAAGAATGTTTACCTCCTAGGGTTTGAGGGGGACTTAGGATAAGTCACAAACACTTGACACTATGTCGAAGACAAAGTAAGCCGTAAGTCAATGTTACCTACTATTATTTTTTTTTTTTGAGCTTGACTTTTATTGTTTCCTGTCAAAATAAAATGAAACCATCTATTGTCATCTTAGGAACTTTCAGTCTCCTCCAAGTCACAGTTGATGGCTACTGTTGCTCAACAGTGTAGTCATAAAATTAAGTGAAAAATGGAAAGACAAAGCAAACTCTTCCAAAAAATAGGTTCTGTAGTGATTGATGGACTGTTACCTTCTTATTTGCTTTTGGGGGTTCCCTGGCTTTCTGAATGATGACACCTGTCACCCACCAAAGGGCACAGAAATGTGATCCCCTACTCCAGTAATTGATGAACCGCTTGAGAAATAGACCTTGATGGTTTCTTCAAATTTTCTCATGAGCCAATTAACCATAAATCTTTTGGTATCATAAGGTGAATGAGATGTCAATAATAATTGGAATTAAAAATGTTTCTGCAGTAAACTTCCAAATTTACACATGTCTTTGGAACTTTCACGAAATGCAGTGTTTGTTTCCCAAAATTTATTCTAGAAAAGGAGAGTTGTTTGCAGAATAAATGCTATACTGTAGTCAAACATCAATTATATCCAAATCTTGAAAATCGATAATTTGATTTTTAATTGCCAGATAATCATTATACAAGTTCAAAGGTTCAGTGTGGTATTTTGAGAACATGTAGATATTGTGTAATGATCAGTTCAGGATATTTAGTTTATACATCATTTCAAACACTCGCTTTTCATCTTCCTTTGTGATAAAACATGTAACATTCCTCTATTTTGTGGGTGGGTGTTTGCTCAAAAGCAGTGAAGATGCTGTTTGATGCACCTGCATCTCACATCATAGTGCAGGGTTTAGATTACCACTCTGCTCCAAATTACAGCTTCTTTTTAATGCACTTCCTGGGAGACAGCAGCTGGTGGAATACTTGGCCTGTATTTCTGCCTCTGGTCCAGCACTAGTCATTGTGGAAATTTAGGGTCTAAACCAATGGATGAGATCCCTCTCTCTCTCTCAGTCCTTGTCTCACTTTATTTTTCACTGTCTCTCTGTTTTACTTTTCCTCTCTCTTGTACATACCCTGAAATAAATGTTTTTAAAAACCTTGAGAATCAAGATGGTGGAATAGGGTAAGGACACATTTAAACGGATGGAGAAACATGAACCAGTATGAAGCAGAGAGGCCACATTCCAGGAAATAGGAGAGGACAGGACAACAGCAGAGGGGTACCTGAAGACTGGCAGACACAGCAAAGCAGCAAAAACAACTTTGTGATGATGCAGTGACTGATACCCCAGCATATTAAAAAAATGGCGATCTGAACTTCACTTGCAGTCAGAACTCCATCAGCAATTAGATGGGAAGGAACTTTCACTGGGAGGTTGGGAGATGAATTCAGACAAAGAAATGCTTATCCTGCTTATCTGTTTGATTTTACCAGAAAAAGAGACAGACTGGCAGATCCCAGACCGCAGTGCAAGAACATGGCAGATTTCACAACCCAGTCCACCCTACTATAGCCAAATCAGGCACCATTTTGCATAAGGAGGCAAAGGCAAGGGAAAGGACCGAGCATACACCGAGCTGGGAGTGAACTCATTTCTGACTCAGCAAACTGCAACAAGGTGGCATACTATAGGTTCCACCCAAAACAGGTTCAGGTAGTCCTCAGACCTGATGGGCAGCAGATCAAGAACTCTAGCAGTGACACGTCAGGCACCATTTTGTACAGTGTGGCAAAAGTTTCAGGACTGCAGGGACAATAGTGAACTGCTCATGTGCCGGGCTCAGGAGAACTCACTGAGCTCAGTGCATTTTACTGATCCCACAGGAAAATAATACCAACTATGGCATTGTACAGGTCAAAATAGATGCATGTGGCCCTCCAACCTAACGGCTAAGAGGTTCTGGCAAGATTACCACCACCAACAACCTAGCTATATAGGACTCCTGGTGTCTCCCTTATCCTGGGACCTGCTCCAACCAAAAGTAGGAGAAAGGTTGTAGAGACAATGGTGCAGCCTCAGCATGGGATCATAGGAGGTGGAGAGTGGTGAGCCAGGAGTTAGGGATATGGAGTTCTTTGTGGAAATCTAACATAAGACACAGACCTGGAACTTACTGGAGGGAGTGGCACAATTGGTAACAAAGAGCTGTGTACCAACTGCAATAAGTAAAATCGAACTGTAGACCTGTGGGTGATACAGCTTAGAAACCTGCCCCAAGGGGAAGATTTTTGCTAACCAGAAGTACTATGACCAAGAGCAAAAGAGGAGACAAAGGCAAAATGAATATTACTGAAGACTCCCTTGCAAAACCCTTTGCAAACCTCAGAGTTAACTGAGGAAGAGAGAGAAAATGAGAGCTACAGAATTCAAAACACTTGCTCTAAAGCTTAACGATGAGAGGCATGTAAAGCAGGCATTCAAGGAATTTAAGGAATATGTCACATTGGAAATGAATCAAATGAAAGCTGATATATCAGAAAAGAAGAATACAGCAGAATAAATTAAAGCTACAGTGGAGAGTCTCCAAAACAGAATGAATGAGGCAGAAGAAGAAATCTCAGAATCAGAAGATATTTCTTGTCACCAAGGGGAAATAAGCAAAAAGCTGGAAGCAGAGCTGATTAGGCCAAAAAAAAAAAAAAAAGGTATTCAAGAACTGAAAGACACTATTAAGAGACCTATCATAAGAGTACAGGAGTCCCAGAAGGTGCAGAAAGAGAAACTGGGATTAAAGGTGTATTTAGTGAAATAATAAGGGAAAATTTCCCTAAACTGGAGAAAGAATTGGGAAACAACATCTGGGGAGGCACAGAATTCCCAACAGACTTGATCAAAAGTGATCTTCACCAAGACACATGATAATCAAACTCTCTTCAACTGAACATAAGAAAAAGATCCTTAATGTGCATGTGAAAAAAAATCATTTGACGTATAAAGGAATGCCAATTAAACTTACAGGAGATCTCTCACAGGAAACTCTACAGGCAAGAAGAGAATGGAGTGACATATTCCAGATTCTAAAAGAAAAAAATTGTTGGCCCAGGATGACATATCCAGCAAAGCCTTCCTTTGTCTTTGAAAATGAAATAAAATTCTTCCAGAGTAAAGAAAAGTTAAAAGAATTTGCCTCTTCCTAACCTTCCCTACAAAGGATACTTAAAGATGTTCGAGGAGGAATAGCACCAAACAAAACCAAAGGCAAATGGGAAGAACATCCCAGTAAAAAGACAACAGAAGACTAAGTCAATGAACAAGCCATTGCTAAAATGACAGGACCAAATTGCCAACCACAAATATTAGCCCTGAATGTAAATGGCTTAAGCTCAATCAAACGTTATAGATGAGTAGACTGGATTATAAAATGAAACCCATCTATTTGTTGCCTACAGGAGACATATCTCACCAACAAAGTTCAGGGGAAATTATATCTCATAAGTTTTGATTTTTTTGTTAGTTTCATGTCTTCAAAACACTTTGTTTCCCATTAAATTCTTCACTGATTCATAGATCATACAATAGCATCATTTTCTTCAAGAAGGTTCTTGATTTTCTTTTTCATTTCTTCAATGACACATTAGTCATTCAGTAACATGTTATTTAACTCCATGGTGTGGTTAATTTCTTTTTTCTTCCTGTTGTTGATATTGTTTTGTGGCTTTTCACTTAAGGGGATATATAATAACTGTGTAATGGAGACTATCATATCCAAATGTGAGGATACAATGCAGTATGCATCTCTACTTCCAGACTAAAGATGGACTCCCAATGAAACTATTTACTATATGACAATAGGATGTTGGACTCTCTGCCATTGTCCATGCCCACAATAATGGGCATATGACTATGTATGAAAAACTATGTTCTAGTAATGATATCATTACTGTATAGAGGAACTAGGTGGGGGAGGAGGAATTGGGGAGAGGATAAGGGAAGTCCCAGGGGCCTATGGAACTGAATCATAAAATGATGATCATGATGATGGTAATAGTATAAAAGATTTTTAAAAACAAAAAAAAAACCTGCTCCTCTAGCTATTTTGATTTGCATGATGCATTATGTCAACTATAATTAATTTTACAACCCCTTATCTAGCTGTATCTTTGTATCTGTTAACCCCCGTTTCACCCCACCACCTCAGCCTCTAGGAAACAACTATTCCACCCTTGTCTTCTATAAGCTCAGATTTTTAGCTTACACCCATGAGTAAAATCATGTGGTATTTGTCCACTTAACACTGTGGTACCCAAGTCTATCTGTATCACTGACAATTATAAGATTTCATTCTTTTTGGCTGAGTAGTATTTTATTGAAAATATATATGTATATATGCATATATATACTTTTTCTTTGCCCGGTTATCTGTTAATGGACAGTTAGGTTGATTCTATATCTTGGTACTGTGAATGATGTTGTGACAAACCTGGGAGTATAGGTGTCTCTTTGACATCTGACTTCACACCTTTTGAGTATAGCAGTACGGGCAGTGGTGGGACTCCTGGACAACATAACTGTTGTGTTGCAATGCTTTGACAGTCTTCCACACTGCTTTTCATAATATTTGTGATAATTTAAATTTGCACAGAATATGATAAGACACTTGAAGCTAGAAAAGCCCTTGGTCCCACTTACAGACAAGAAAAGTCCTGGAGGTTACATGTACCTGGGTCCTACTCTTTATCCCACTGTTCATGACTAGTTTATGCCTTAGGCAGCTCATTAATTGAGTGCACATTATTTGGTGGGTATTGCTATCACACATAAAACTGCAGAAAAAAAAAAAACCCACAGCCAATGTCCTTGCCTTTCTGGGAAAAAACAAAAGCACAAACCAGATTATTACAGATTAGGCTAAATTGTAGTATAGTGATACAAAGGAGGGTTATACAATAAAACAAAAATCTGAAATTAAAAATTCAATGATTTGAGTAGTTTCTGGAAAAACAGTGAAACTGCTGAGAGTTGCTGAATCAATCAAGAAAGGCCAAAAAAAGCTTTATTGCTTAGAACAGGCTGGGGTTGTGGGGTGGGTGGTAAGGAAGGGAAAGAAGGAAGGAGAAGGAGAAAGAAGCTGCAGTATGGGAAGAGGCTGGGCTGGAAGAATGACAAGTAAACATGGAAAGAGCGGGAGAGGGAGAAAGGAGAGAGAGAATTCAGGACAGATTTTTGGTTTTTGCTTTTTCTGGGGGTTTCTTGTTTGTTTTTTAATCCTAGGAGCAATAAGAATCCTTTGAAGAATCTTTAGCAGAAATGTGATTTGATCAGAAATGTATCTTGTAAAGATCATTTGGGGATATGGTACAAAGGAGACCAGAATGGAAACCTGCAGACCAGACAGGAAGCTCTTGTAGGTGTCTAGGCCAGAGTGAAGATATGTTTGCACAGGGTGGTGGTAGTGATGATGGAGGTAAAGAGAGTGGGACATTCAAGGGATATTTCACTGGTTGCATTGGGGGAAAAATTACAATGCATTGGGTGAGAGGGAAGAAACAATCAAGGATGAATTCTCTTTTCCTGTTTTTTTGGGGGGGGGGCGGGGGGGCCTGGACGAATATTATTACCATTCTAAGAAAGAAAACCAGAAAACCAGATTTAGAGTGCAGATCAGAGAATACGTTCCGTTTGAGATGCCATGTGATATCAAAGTAGATTGAGCAAAGAGGATGTGTTGAACATAGGCTAAAACTGGATCCAAGACTTAGTTTGTAAGTCCTCTTTGAATAGAGAGAATAAATCTCCCTTTCCTTTTCTATGGACTGAAATTATCACAGGACACACATAAACAGTGGATAGCATAGTGTGAAAAAAAATCACTTAATAGTACATAGTAGGTGTTCAGGGGATGTCAGTTGCCATCATTATCAGCAAACCTATTTCCTATTGTCCATAGTAATCAATCCTGAGAACAATGGTTTCGTGGACTAACAAAATCCAACAGCACAAGTGGGCAAGACATTAACTTAGTCCCATTTCAAACCCAAAAGGCTAAATCTTCTAGCCTAGGAGGCCTTGTTTCTGAGGATCCCAGTTAGCTAGCCCCTCAATAAAGCCCTATAAAATGAGTCATTGAATGTGCCTCAGTTTTGCAACTTGGAAATAAACAATGTTGCTACTGGCAGCCAAGCAATGACATGATGATGAAGTGAGATAGCATTTATTCAAATATTTTGAAGTGGGGGCAGAGCACACTATCCCAATATTGCGTCTGCTGTTCAGACAATCTGGGGATATCTGAGGTGCAACTGCATGCACTCTTAGGTACCTAGTTCATGCTTCATATGTTTCTTTAAATAGTGTTTGCTGACTTCCACTTGTTTTCAGGTGATATACTGGGATCCTAGAATATAAAATCACCTGCTTATGATTAAGAGTGATAGGGTGTAGTCATATGTCACTTCATTCTCTCTCCTATGGTCCTTTCAGATCTCCTGTCTGTGTGTTAAGTCTTAGACAGGCCCCAAAGCTCTGGTGTATGTTCAGTAGCCTTGTTTTGGGCATGAGAAAATCAATACCAGTCTCTAGAGACCTTGGAGAGGTCAGCTGAATACTCTCACTTGCCCATTTGCTTCTCTAGTCTTCACCCACTTCCCCCTGTCTCACTTGCTGAAGCTACTGATCCCCTAATCGTCCACACAACCTCATCTATGTGATGGGGCAAGTTACTAAACTCCTGTACCTCAGGTTGACTTCTAGAATAGGCTGATGGTATTATATCTACCTCAGGTGACCATCAAGAAGTCTAAAACTAAATATTTCAAACAACAGCTGATACTGAAGAAGCATTCAGTAAATGGTAGCAATTACTATTAGAGCCTCTTTCCCCTATGCATGTAAATATGCTTAAGATTTTTCCTGTCCTAAAGGGATTCCTTGACCTCATTTTTGGTTCAAGATGCTAATAAATTTTCTTTTCCTCCTAGTGAGTTCTGAGCAGTCACCTATAGTTACATCTCTATTATTCATCTTACAAATCTTGCCTTCTTGGATCCGTCTACCATAACCAGATTGCATTTAATATTCACCCATGATCATGTCCAAAACCAAACAGGGCACTCAGTCTGCAGATAGAACACTCCTGATGAAACCCATTTTCTTTGACGTCAATGAATCTGCACTGATTCCTTTCTTTGTTAATTTAATAAAGATGGAGTCTAATGATGCTTGCTAAAGTTCTCTTTATTAAATTTTACCAGGAAATCACCCGGGCAGATATTTTATTCAGGTAAAAGCAATAAAGGACAGAGAATGGGGCAGAAATTAAGGCCACACTCAAGAGTGATGGAAGGGTCAAATGGACCACAACTCTGACATTGTGGTCTCAAGTCCTGCTCTGGAGAGCATTCTGTCCTTTTGCAGTGAAGTTGAGGTTTCTTCCAGTGTTGTGTACCAGGCATGGAGCTGGCTGCCATGGAACTGATAATGAAACATCAGCTCAAATTTGCTATGACTAGAGGCAAGGCACCCCTTATTGCAGTGAATGTGGCAGGACAGTGACATGGTAGAGCACTTCAGGGGCAATGGGAGAACACCAATCACAGATTCCCCTATATCTCCCACAGCATTTTTCAACATTTTCTATGGTCTCATCTGCTTCTGGCCCTGGCTCTGAATCTTATCACAGTACAATGGAATCATCCCCACAATCAGGAGGAATCCTGGTGTTTGTCACAATGATTTTTTGCACCCTAAAGTCATCCTCTTAATAGATGCCAAAAGCCCTGCATATCTTTTCCATTCTATCTCTCGTTGCAACCTGCACCTTAGTGCACAATGTCATAGCTGTTCCTAAATTGCTAACACAGGACAAGACACAAAATTTAAAGTCAGTAGATGCTTGTTGAGTATTTATTCATGTCAAGAATGAGTTGTAATAAAATGAAATTAATGTGATTAAAAGTTTATTTGGAGACCTCTTGAGAATGGAACTCTTTCCTTTCTGAAATTATGGGCTCTTGGTGCTTTGGGGAAGAAAAGATGATTCTTGACTTTCATAGTCCCTTTTCAGCACAAGGTCCTGATAACATCCACTAGAAATTTTCTGAGAGTTTGGTGTTCTAAAATATTCTGGAAGCAATGATCTCATCAGAGTCCTGTCCTTGACAGAGCTTCTGAAATGATTGGGTTTGCACAAGGTCCTTGACCATACACTCCCACTATTGTCTCCATCAGCTGTTTCACCAGTTTCCAGGAGAGGTGATGGACTTTTGCAGGCAGAAAACATACCTCATTCATGTTTCTATGTCAGTGCCTAACATGATGCCAGGCAAAGGCTAGGCACAGGTGTGACATAAGTAAAACATATGTCTTATAAGACATGCAACTACATTCCTAGGTATGTAGCCAAAACAATTGAGAGGAGGTATTCAAACAGAATTTGCCCATGAATACTTACAGCAGCACCATTCTTGAGAGCCAAAAGTTGGACACAAAAATGCCCATCCATGAACACAACATACTGAATCAATACCATTAGTTATTTTCAGGCATACAAATGAGTGCAGTTCCGATCCATGAATTATGAAGACATTCTGCAAAGCAAAAGAAGCCAGACACAGAACGCACATATTCCCACACATTCCCTGCCTGGAAGGGCAGCCAGTCACTAAGAAGGTGCCCCAGAGACTCAAGAGGAAAGGACAAAGGGGTTGGAGCATCAGGAGTGTGTGTGGGGGGGAGGGGGGGGAGGGCGGGAAGATGAGACTATCTTTAGAGGCAGCCAGCATGGAGTGGAAAGTGAATGGCAGTCAGTAATGACCAAGTTCCAGTCCACACCAACTCCCTGAGTCAGGTGGGCCCTGGAGAAGCCTGCAGGGCCACCAGTCACCCCTACACTGTGTGCATTCTCGCTAGGTTCCCACAGGGTTTGTTGCTCACACATCCTGGGTGGGGACAGTCCTGAAGATCTGATTCCAGCTTCCTGCTACTGTGCACCCTAAAAGGTAATGGGTGATGGCTCAAGTAGCTGGGTGTCTGACACCCACTTGGAGAGCCACCTTGGCTTCCTGGGCCCTGAACAAGAAGCTTAGTGGTGGAGACAGAGTAGGAAGAGGGGGCAGCATGGTTCATTGATATGTGGAGAATATACATGATATGTGGCTGGGGTGACAGCTCACCATAAAGTGTTTTCTGTGAATCACTGCTCTATCCACATTGAGGGCCATCTGAAAAGCCAGGGTCAGTAAAAAGCACACCAAAGCCAAGGGCATGACTCAAGCAATGTCCTCTCCATTGGCGTGAGACTCTGTAAAGAAGACACGCTAGGCTCTAAGGACCAAGACAGTGGGCTGAGCTGATTATCCCATCAAGTGCTGAAAAAGCCCAACAGCAGGTGAGGGAGGTGGGAGAAAGTGCAGCCGACAGGCAAACCATAGGTGGAGGGTACCTGTCATTGCAGATGGGGTGGAAACCAAGAAGATCACTTCTGAAAGAGTAAGGTAATGGGCAGGGTGTCCTTAAGCCAGCCTTGTGGAGCAGAACCAGAGCCATGGGGCAAAGACAGGCAGACTCCCCGCAGTGAAACACAAACTCCAGTGAGCTCTCTCCTTTCTACAGAGACCAATTGGGGAAGGCCATTCCCCTGCCTGTCTGTGGCCTCAGAGCCTTGCCCAGAGCCAGGCATATGAAAGCCATTTAGTCTATGTATGCTGGGAAAAACCGACAAATGAATGATAAATGAGTAGAGTGGAATTCCAAATGCCCCCTAAGCTCTGAATTTCATTTTTCTTTTGTGCTGTTTTGACCTCCCACACTGGACAGTTATATGACACCTGTCCGTCCCGAGAACTCCTGACCTTCTAGTATATTCCTGGTCTCCCTCCACTCCTTCTGTGCACATAAGAAATTCATGTTCTGCTCATGGCTTGTTTCCATGGCAACCTGTTTCTGCACATTGCCATTCTTGATCTGCCTCTAGTTACCAGGCAAGCCTGGCTATATCACATTCAAATTTCTAACCATGGCAGTTCCTAGTTCTGTTTACATCCTGTCATGATACAGAATGTCTTAAATTAAGGGAACATTATCTTCCCAGAAATTAACTTTTAGAATGCATTCAAACACGTTAGGACATCATTTTTTTCTTTTCAGAAAACTAGAAATATAGAATTTTTTCACAGCTTCCTTGCCAAGGAATAACTTTCCCTGTCAGTCACCCACTCCTTCCAGAACCGTTTTCTGCACACATACCAAAAGCCAGCCCTGGGGAGAGTCTCCAGAGTGGCAGCTGGCTGCAGAAGTAAAGTCTGGCTCACAAATTATCAGCCACATCTGTGAGTTCCACGGTCATGGTCAGACTCACAGTCCAGGTTGAAGACCTGACCTTTACTTCAAGCACACACAGGAACAGTCACAGCACACATCTGATTGCATTTGTATTAGACTGATGTGCTGATGTTTTCTTAGCTGCTTGCCGTGGCTTGCCTCACTTCAACAAAGATGGATCTTCTTGACCTGTTTTTACACATTGTCATGCTCTGCTCACAGTACATATTTTGAAAACATTCTCTTTTTTGCCTGTTAACTTGCAAGGCTTAAAAAAAAAATTTGGCTGGGGCCCACTAGTATCAATTGAAAATCATCTCATGTCTTCTAATCAGGATGAATTTTCACATCTTCTGGAAGAACTCTCTTCCCCACCTGTAACTCAAAGCCAGAGGGGATAGGCACACCCTAGGACACAGCAGCTGCTCACCTCAGGTCCACACCACCATTTTTTGCCTTTCCACAAAGCACTGTGTTGGCTCTACATAGGAACCTGTCACTTAGGGTGGTCCAAATGGTTCAGGATTACTGAGGTCTTACATCTGTTGCCTTCTTCAATGACTAGCTTGGGAAAGATGATATCAAAAAGGTTGATTCTGTATTAACCACATGGATTAGTCTTATAAGGGAATGTTGAGCCATTTCTCTAGCCTACTGGGTAGCATTGTGTCTTCACAACAGATACATTCAAGCCCCAGTTCCCCATGCTCGTAAGTACAATTAGCCCTTCATATAAGTGAGTTGTACATCCACTGATTCAACAAATCTTAGATTAAAAGATTTTTAAATTGCACCTGTAATGAACATGTACATGCTTTTCCCTTATCATTATCATGTATCGCATGCAGTGTAATAAGTATCAGCCATTCCATAGTATCAGCCATAAGTTATCTAGAGTGGATTTAAAGTATACAAATGGGTGTGCACAGGTGACATGTAAATATTACATCGTTTTAAATAAAGGCCTTGTGCTTCTGTGGATTTTGGTATTCACAGGCGAACTGAAACCAATCTCTTCTGGATGCTGAGGAACAACTACATAACCTGATTTGGAAAGGAAAGTTTTTGCAGACGTAATCAACTTAAAATGAGGTCACACCGGATTAGGGCGGGCTCTAATCAAATAACTGCTGTTCTCAGAACAAGAGAGAATATTGGACACTGAAGGAAATTGTCAAAGGACGACAAGGCAGAAGCTGAATCAAGCTCCCTGGGTGCCAGAAATGGCAAGGATCACCAGGAAGAGGCAAGGAAGGAGCGAGTGTGGCCTCCTTGGCACCTTAAATTTCATCTTGCCTTCAAAGGGGGCAACATCATACATTTTTGCTGTTTTTGTCAGTGTGTGGTTATTTGTTACAGCAGACCTAGGAACTAAATGCATGCTTCAACCGGAACACTAGATGGAGGTGATTCAATTCTCCTAAGGACAAAAGAAGTTTGCCCAACTGGTTGATTACATTTTCTGTGTTTTTTAATAAGAGAAAATATATTAGTGATTTTGTCATCTTCCAAAAACATTCAACAGTCAGATAGTCAGAAATTTAGGGATTGTCTGTGCAAATTATCAAGAATTACAAATTCTGAACAAAGTGATTTTAAATGAACATTTGCTTTGTGGTCAGAAAAGGTTTCAGGTGTCAGGGGTTACAAAATCTGAAAGAAGGATGGGAGTAGCTGTTTTGGCTCATTAAAGGAAGGAGGGTGACAGCATCATGGTAAGTAAGCATTAGGAGTGCTGCAGGAACAGGATTGCAGGGTTTCAGAAGCAGGACTACAAATAAAGCTGACTCCCAAGCTAGGAAAATCAAGAAAATATTTAGGGCACTAACTGTAGGGAATTGATCTTTGAGATCAAGGATAAGAAAAGCAGGATGAAGACAGAGATCTTTTGGTCTCACAGGCTAATAGAGTTTGTAAAATTTTCAAGGTAATTGTCCCAGATGTTGCTAATGCATTCAGAGCCCCTTAGCTAGTCAAGGGCAGAGACAAAATGAGAATCCAAGACTACTGGTATGATCCCATACTCTTATAAAGTTAAAAAACAAGAACTAGATAAAGTGATAACGTTTAGACTAGGAGATTTGGATTTTGTAGAATCTCATTTCTAAGAGGAGCAATGACTTTATTATTTAAATACATGTGAAATACGTGAATTGTTCTCCTCATTCCAGCCATCCTGTGCCTACAATAACTGTGAGCAATCATCATGCAACAAGCAAAGCTGGTAATGCACAAGTTTCCCAAAGGAGAGGGAATAGGGCAGAGGACTCAAACCAAAAGGACACGGCTTGGTGTCTATTTTTAAAAATTAATGTCCAAATTTAATTCTAACATTTACAGATGATATGAGCTACTGTAACAGTCTGGGCCTTTGGCTCCTCTGGGAAAAGCAAGCCAATCTGTGGGAAACTAAGACAGCCCTCCTTTCACAGCGGGAGTGCCCTGTCTGGTTTGCCCCCCCATCCACCTGGTTTGCGTCACTAACTTGTGTTACACCTCTGACCCCTGTAAGTCCTGGAGATTTCAAGTCCCAGGATAGGGGAAGAGGAGCAGAGGCCTGGCGTTCCCCAGCTTGGCAGTCAGGATTCTAAATGGCAGAGAGTAAAGGAAAGTGAACAAAAGCTTATGGAATGAGAGAGACCAGACGGCTCTGGTCACAGAAGGCAAAGGTCTTGTCCAAAAATCCAGGGACCAAGTTGTCATCTATTTTTAGATTAAGTAACAGGATGTGGGAACCAGAAAAGATTGGTCAATTCTCCAATACGGCACAATGGTGATGACTTATGCAAAACCTCCTCTTTCCTATTTTTAACTAGATCACAGAAGCTGCGTCACAGAACTTGGCTGCTGACTAATCCTGTTGAGGCATCTTTCTCTGGATTGCATAAATGCCATCTAGCACATCTGAGAAAAAAAAAATCCTGTAAAGACTACTGCATACAGGGCATTCTTATAAATAGTGTCCGGAGGGACCGGGGTGTTCCAGGCCACACCCCGGTTTTCTGGAGTTGTCTAGGATTTCACAGTTGAAGAATGCAGCCCTGCAAAGAGAAATCATTTGTTCATTTAAGCTCCATTTGTACCTGTGTAATTTTTTTGTACTTGGTGTAGATAATATGGAGAATTACACTAGATTCTTGATGAAACAATTTTCTAGATGTACCGCTATCCCCGCTCCAGGAATCGAAGAAACAGAATCAGAAATGAGAGCAGAATGTTCTCACTGAAGTTGCAGACAAAGGCTACCTCGTGACTGTGGGAAAGGACTGCACTGCAAACCCTTTCCATGGTGCTGATGAGAAGTAGTGGCTTCAATGCTCAGGTGGTCCCTGCTCCACCTCCCCGGCCTCGCTGCACCTGACTTCCAGCTGTCACAGTCCACATCTCTCTGCTAGGGCTTTTCCCACAACCAAGGAAAGTCCCTGTGCCTTGTGGTGATGAGGAGATGCCAGGAACTCACACCCCTTGGGAGTGGCAGCTGCTCGTCATCAAAGATTGGCAAAGATGGTGTCTTGATACCCTTAGCCCTCCTTTCAGAGGCACAGGTTCTATAGGAAGAGAGACAGAGAGGAAGGTACAGGCTCTGGCAGGTGAATGCCTTGTTAAGATACTAACACTGTTTTGTTGCCCGTGTGTGTGCATGTGCAAATATATAATATGTATGTAGTTTGTATATGGGTATATAAAGCATACATTGCTGGCCTTACATGTCTGTGATTTCTTTATCTGTGCAAAAAATATTTGGGAAAAAGAATTGCACCTGTACCAAACATACAAGCATATTGACTCTTTTCTTTCCATTATTCCTTAAGGCATACAGTAGAATAACTACTGACTAAGGATTTGTATTTTATAGGTATTATCTAGGAATGACTTAAAGTATATGAAGGCTATATCATGGGTATAAGCAAATGCTACACCAGTTTATATATGGGACTAGAGCATCTACAAAAATTTTTTATACCCATGGAAGACCCTGAAATCAACCGCTATCCCCCAACCACAGACATTGAAGGATGAATGTATTGTATACATAATGTGTGCAAAAGGGATATGTATATATAATAAACATTATATGCAATGTGCATGTGTTATTGGTATATTTTTATTGTTTGTATTATCTGCTAAACATGATACTATTTTCTGTTTATAGGGACATTTTAGAGTTTTCTTTTAGAATGAGCTTATCTAAGTAAAAACATCAGGTAACTTAAGGGATATTTAAGTAATGGTAGAGAAGTGCCTAACCAATATGCTAAACAGTTGTGAAGGTTATCCATGAGTCACTGAAGTCTGGGACAGCATGGCATTGTTTGGGGATTTACTTCAGGTCCCAGAATAACAGAGAATATTTTGAGTTTAATTCAGAGAAGACTTAAATGATATACAAAATAAGCCACAGCACGTCCTTGTTCTCTTGTTGCTTTGCATGGGCTAGTCTTAGAAATATCTTCTGGGCTGAATCATTCATGTGTTCATTGAGCATGTATTTGTTAAGAATTTCATGTTGTGTCTCTATAAGGAAGTGCTACATTGTGTATTTATGGAGTGGCTGCAACTCTGCTGATAGCTGTGGGAGAGAGAAAGGAAATAAAATGTACAATTCCTGTGCATAATGCATTTAGCATCTGGTTGAGATGCCAAGATACATTAGTTATGTAGATACACTATGAGAACCATGTGAGATGAAGAGCCATGAATTCAAAGGAGTGAGCTGCTATTGCAACTGAGGGTGGCCTAGGAAGTTTTAATTTATTGCTTTGAGAAATGGAAAGAAAAAGAAAAAAAAACTGCAAATATTCTAATCTGGTGCTTTGTTTTCCAGGTGCCTCAGGAGTCCCAGACAGAAAGGAAGAGAGGATTACTGTGAGCCATGCACCTCAACTTCAGGCTCCCATAACTCTTACCTTTGCCAGACCAGAAACTGGTGTTTCCATGAATAAACTAAAGGAAAAGATCTCCTGCTAACAAAATCTAGAAACTTCTAAATAGATCCAACTCTTCTGGTTTCCAGATTAAACAATTAAACCCCAGAGAGATTAAGTACTATCCAACAGTTTTCACAGAACGTTTTTTAAGATTTATTTTTATTGGAATGGCAGATTTACAGAGAGAAGGAAAGACAAAGATCTTTCATCCCCTGGTTCTCTTCTCAAGTGGTTTCATTAGCTGGAGTTGAGCCAATCTGAAGCCAGAAGCCAGAGACTTCTTGCAGGTCTCCCACTTACCACGGGATGTTTATGAGAGAGCTGAGACAATGACCTACTCACTTAACTCCCTCTCATGCTCTTCCCACTGTGAACCCAGGAAGGTGAAAGAAAAATGAGTGGGGAAGATGGAGAAGTTATTTTGTTAGTGGAGAATTCCAGGGAACAGAACTATAAAGGGGAGTGCAGGTGACTCTTGAGGGGTCAAGGTAAGATAATTTTTAAATTATTTAATTGAGAGGCAATGAGAGAGAAACAACAAAAGATACCTTATTTCACAGTTTATTTTCCAAATGTCCCACCTTGCACCTCAACAACCAGGAAAAGCCAGGCTGAAACTGGAAACTAGGAACTCAATCTATCATGGGTACCATGTGAGTGGCCGGGGTCCATGAGCTGAGCCATCCTCTGCTGCTTCCCAGGGTCTTCTGTAGTAGGCAGCTGGAGAAGCTGGAATCCAGGGAACCCAATGCTGAACATGCTATTTCAACCACTAAACTCAATGCCTGCTTGGGGAAAGACATTTTAGTCAGGCAGTGCCAGTGCAAGGAATAAAGTGGACATACAGGCCTGTGCCACATTGGAAAGAAATGTGAATGACTTCTTGGGAAATGTTAAGTCACCAGGACTCAGATCCAGCGTGCCAGGAAGCACTCAGGAAAGCCTCAAGTTCGGGGCCACAGAGTCCAGTCACATGCTCAAACCCTGCTTCCAGAGCACACTGTGGGCAAGCCACCTTGCCTGGCTGTGCCTCAGTTTCCCCATCTGCAAAGCAGCGTTAGCATCAGGCTTCTATCATGGTTTTTCAGTGAGGATTAAGTGAAACAATATAGAAATAAAACTAATGACTTGGTGCCTTTCAAGGCCTCACTACATAATCACTATTATGTTTTCTGTGAAGAACTAACTGGAATCCAGAGGGGGAAGGGCTGAGGTTTATTTGGTAGCAGTCCTAGAATTAGAAACTAGCTCTTGCAATTTTTAATTCACTGCCCTTCCTCTCACCACTCCATGTGTTTTAAAAGAGCATATTATTTATTCCCTAGGACAGATTAGCATTTCCACTTAAAAGACAGTGCCCTTGCTCTTTCAGTACAAACATTCTTTCACAATGGTTCCCTTTGGAAAAACACTACTGGTTGATTTCTTTCACGCCCTAATTAATACATCACATGTACAGAGAGTGTCCTGCTTGCTTGGGAAACACCAGACTTTAAATTTCCAGGTCTTCAGCCCTTGCCGTTGAAATCTGACTCCAAACCATATGAAATTACATCTGACATTTAGGATGGAACAACTATTCTGATTGCTGCTTTGTGTCTGTGAAGAACACAGCATTTATTTTGATCCAATGTTATCTTTTCCCTTTTTCATCCAATAAGTCATATGTATGCTCTGAGAGCTTCTGTCATTCTTTATGATTCATTGACCAACCATAAAAGAACAAACAGATCAAGTGCTGAAATTTGGGTGGCAGACATTGGAGATTCTCCTCAGAGCTTGTTGTCTCCCAGAAAAATCAGTGACCCCAGGAGACCACAGTTTCTTCAGAGCTTTTAGCATCACTCTCTCTAAAGTGAGAACCTGAACTCACAAAAGTGAAGTGACTTGCAGTAGAAAAATCCTGCTACTAACTGGCAAAAGCCATTCGGACCCAGTTTTGCTCTTAATTTAAGTCCCTGTGGTAACACATTCTGTGTCAACTTACGGGTTTGTCAGAAGTCTTTCTACACTATTGTGTGTTAGCAAATCGCAGCCTGTAGGCCACGTCCAGCTTGGTGTTTGTTTTTGCCAATAAAGCTTTATTGGAAAAGTCATGCTCACAGGCTTATGTGTTGATTGTAGCTATTTCCCCACCACAGTAGCAGAGTTGAGGACTACTAACAAAGACCTGACGATGCCAAAGCCTGAACTATTTACCATCTGGTCCATCACAGAAAAGTTTGCCAAGCATGATGCAGTTCGGGTCTGGTTGAAATAGCCACTTTCCTGCTCTCATTCTTTTTGTATCTAGCCCGACTGTCCAAACTGGAGAAAGTAAGACTGGGTAGGGAACAATAGAAATAAGTAAGAGAAAGGAAAAAGCTAACATTGACTTATCAAAGGTGGGATAGGAATAACTCTAGAGCAAATGATGATGTATTCTGTAGATCATCTCATTTAATTCTGAAGAAAGATGCTGTGAGACTGATATCTCAACTCCTATGTCACACATGAGAAAATTGAGATCAAAACTAAGTTAGCTAAGTTTGCGTAACTAATGATTGTTAGAATCAGGATTTGAATCCATCCTTTTCTATCCTAAAATCTCTCTTCATAATCTAAGCTATGATTTGCATAGTCAAGGCTATCTTCCATTTCTTTCTTAGAAATGTGATGTGCCATCTTCTAAATTTTCAATTAAAAGTAACATTTGGTACTAAGCTATATTTAATGAATCATGAACCACAGGTTCACTTGTCCAATTCATAGAGTCATGATTTCATCTTTGAGTGCTCACTGGTGTGAGTGGGTGCATTAGACGGCAGGAGTCAGGAACAATATATTTCTCAGCAAGCAATTAGCATCTTACATTATCAAATAAGCTTCATAGATCAGTAATGGAGTGGAAGCCCTGTGTGTGCATACAATTAATGACAAAGAAGTCACATAAATGTGTTTTTATTTAGTCACCAGTTCCTCTCTCCCAGGCTCGCTACAATGTTCTGAATTCATGGTTACCAAGGTTACCTCATCACCTGAATCACTCGAGAAGTCCCACAGAAAACAGATTGCCAGAATCCCTCTGGCTGTCATGGCAAAGTCTAGGTTTAGCTTTGGAATCTATAATTTTTTTTAAAAAGATAACTTTTCACCTCTGCAGGTGATCTGGTGATCCTGCTGGTCCCTCAGAGAATAAGTGGGCCTACAGGGCTACACCTTTTCCTTGTCCTACCCGATCTTCCTTTGTGTCCTCTGAGCCTGTCTACATTGCGAGTCCTGTGCTGTGGGCAGTGAGCAAACTCCCCTGTGGCTGCACTAACTGGGACTGAGGACAGGGCAGGGGTATCTCACCCACAATGCTGTATGTTTCTTCAGCACCTTACCTGTGTCATGGTGGCTAGTGGTGTTTTATTTCTGTCATTGCCTTTTTCATTTTCCATTTGCATTGGCACCAATTTCCCTAATAACAGATCCAACTGTGATTTCTTCTGCTTGCTGGGTATGAAAATAGGGCTCATGAACATTCAGAATGTAGATAAGAGGCAACTGTCTCCTACACCCTATTATTCATCTCCTTTCCTTTCCTGCTTTCAAAAATGTCACTGCAACCACCATGGATTAACACCAAAAGGGGCTTTGAGTTCTGAAAACTTGGAAGCTTCAGCCACTTACTCATTTCTTAGCTTTTAAAAACTATTTTATTGGTGCTGGCATTGTAGGTTAGCAGGTTGGGCTGCCAACTGTGATGTTGGCATCATGTACAGGCACCATTTTGAGTGCTGGCTGTTCCCTTTCTGGTCCAGTTCCCTGTTGGTGCCCTGTAAAAACAGTGGAGGGTTGTCTGGGTGCTTGGGTCCTTGCACTTACTTGCAAGATGTAGAAGAAGCTCTGAGCTCCTGGTTTCAGCCCAGTCCTGGATGCTGAGCCCTCTGGGGGAGTGAATCAGCTGATGAAAGTCTCTCTCTCTCTCTTCCCTCCATTTAATCCTCCTTCTCTCCCTGAATCTCTGTATTTCAAATAAATAAAGACTAAATCTTTTAAAAGTGTATTTTAGTTATTTGAGAGGCAAAAAAACAGAGAGACGGAGAGAGACCCCATCTGCTGTTTAAACCTCAAACAGTCATGACAGGGTTGGGACAGGACGGAGCTTTGTAAAGGGAACTTAATCTGGTTCTCCCACATAAGTGTCAGGGATTAAAGCACTTGAGCCATCACATGTTGCTCCTCAGGTATCAGGAAGCTAACATCAGAAACAGAGCCAGGCACTATTGCCACATGGAAGGCAGCTGTCCTAAGCAGCATCTTCACTGCTCCACCAGCTGTTACCTCAGTCCTTCACCTTGTACACATGCAGGGAAAATAGTAGACTAAAATTATAAGCTTTTCAATATACCCATCTGGCAGCCAATTCTTCTCTCCTTCGTAGTATAATTTAAATAATTAACCTCAAAGATTTTCGTTACTTCTTGGGAATCACTTTTACTAATTTTGAGTAAAAAAAATCTAGCTCTTACTTATTTAGGATGAATTGCATATTTGTGTCCTTTATATAAATTAAGATAAAGACATGTGATGTGTAAACTTCAGCGCATCTCACATTATAACCATGATGGATTAGTTCCTAAAAGAGAAAGGTAGAGATTTAGAGCCTAAGACATGAAAAGATGTTGAACACTCCTCATGGAACAATGAACGTGATCTCTTGCTGGGAAGGAGTCTTGAATGACGATGGATTGTTCCCTGAGAGAAGCTCAACTGACAGCAACTGTGGAGTCAACTGGGACATCAGAGTGATGCCTGAAAGACCCCAGAAAAACCTGGCCACAAATTGAGATTTGTGAGATGAGGAACAGTGATGTAGACCTGTGGCAACGTATTTTTATAGGTCATTAAATTAGGAATGAAAAAAAAAGAGCTTTATGAAATTACCCAGACCAGAATCTTTCTGCCTTCACAAGATTAACAGAGTATACTTTACAATAGATGTCGCAAGAAATTTAACTAACCATTCATTTAATCCTAAAATGGATATGCTGTAATTTAATCAGTAGTTGACGTCCCAGTTATCTTGGCCCTAATGAGCAAGTCAAAATTGTCTTTTTAAGATGTTCTGTGACAGTACCTCCTTGCCAATCTGCCCTTCCAATTGGGAGAAGAACACTTCACATTGAGGGCAACTGTGCTTAACAGAGGGAGATGACAGGTGCTATGAGCTGCTGAAAGTCGTAAGAGGACAGTTAGGATACCCCGGACTGGCATCAGAGAGCCAGGGTTTCATGCTTAGCTCTGCCTCCAGCTTTTTGTTCATGTGGACCCTAGTAAGCAGAATGGATGGCTCAAGTAACTGGGATACTGATTGAGTCCTCAGCTCTCAGCTTCATCTTGTCTTTTGGAGAATGAACCAGCAGATGAGAACTCAGTCTCAGCTTCTGAAAGAAATAAAAATACAATTGGTGGAAATCACAGCTGCTTCAAACAGGCCAACATTAATGAAAGGAAATTAAGACCCTGTTACCGCCCCCTTCTAGTGCTCGATCTTAGAGAGATAAACTGGACATTGTAGCAAGCGAGGCACAGAATTCAGCCATGGACATGTTACAGACTCTACCTGCTCCTGCCATATTACTTGCCTAAAATTACTACATATTCTCCTTCGTTGTTTAAGCATCTGCTTGACTCCATGACCACCTTGGAAGTACCCAAAGCCAGGGACCAACATTGGCTTCTGGACATCACCAGCACTTTCTCTTTGGCATTCTTTATGGTGATGCGGATGATACTACTGTGTCAGTAAGTTAGTTAGCAAATAGGATTTAGAATGCTCTCTACAGTTGGCCAGTGGGCTTGACTATGGCTTGTTTGTCCCCCAAGGGTCCATGTGTTGGAAACCTGGTCCTCAGTAAGGCGATATGAAGAGGTGGAGTCTGGTGGCAGGTCCTTAGCTCACTGGCAAGGAATGGAAATGGTTCTCAGGAGAGTTGTGACAAAGGGACAGGGCTGGCCGTCCCGCAACCTCTAAGACCACTCACCTGGCAGTGTGGTCTCACCTCTTGCACACATTCCTGCCTTGGTAATGTCATCTTCTATGAGATCCTCTGCAGAGTTGAATCCCTGATCTCTAGGATGGTGAACTAAACAAATGTCTTCCTTACAAAACTATTCAGACTTTTGCATAGATAAACAACCAACCAATTCAAAAGACAACCCAGTAGAGTGGCTCTCATTCCTAGCTAACCATTATAGCATCAACATACCCAGGCACAAATGATTCTTAGATACTCCCAGCTCCTGCCCAGGAAATTTTAGAATTTGTGGCCAGATGAGAACCACCAACCAGACAAGTAGTTCTCTTCATTGTTGACTGATTTACAGAAAATTAGGGCCTCCAAGGAAGCTGCCTTCAAGGTTTGTCACATATTAACAGCACTCTCCTTTAGGAACATGTATGTCCCTTTATTAGTTTGTTTTTATACCCAAAAGATGCAGGAAAAGACATGACTAGGAGAGGCAATGAGGACACAAGCTTCTTGGGCAAGGGTGCAACAGAGGGAAGACCCTTGTGAGGCCACCCTCAGGCCACTGGAGTTCCTATCCAGAAGAAGGGACAATCGAGGAGATTTTGTTTAGGGAGGAGACCAGTACCAAGGAGTATTTAGATAACGGCTCTCAGCAGCATGATTGGGATTGCTTATATTGGAAAATACAGAATGGCTGCAAAGATTGAGGTCTTAAACACCCACAAGGCTCTGTCTACTACCTATTGCTAGTAGATGTCAGTGAAGTTTTGGGGGACATGAGAAACAGGAGCTACTAGATCCTAAAACACTGTTTGGACAATTCTTTAAAACCATTGAGTGAGCAAACATTCATTTGGGGGGTTTGTGGGCAGGTTTTTAAATTAATGGATCTCAATTTGCAGGACAGAAGCCAACAAGCTAGAGGCCAAAGCTCATCTTTTGAACCCGTTTATCTAATTTAGCAGTGTTGCAGAGTTGTTGCAACAGCTGGATGATGAGCATGTAGGGTGGTAAATACTTTGTCCAGACAGAGAAGCAAGTGGTATAGTCAGGAGGGCCCCAGCTGGTTGGCAAGGGGCCCCAGAACAAGTCCCTAAGCTGTCAGAGGCTTCTGATTGTGCCCTGTCCCTTTCTTCAAAGGTACCGACAAGGTCCAACAGGGTGTCCCTCAGGCTCCAACACGTAGGAACCTCTCGGTGTTTCTGAGGTCCTGGTAAATGTGATAGTTACTTATGTCATGAATGTGCTGAGAGGACTCAAGTCCTTCCCTAGTCAGTGATGCAAGAGACGGAAGGCATTTGACTTAACAGTCAAGGTTTGGCATGTCTCCAGTTCACACCAGGCCCTAGACCTGCCTCTGCTTCTGCAAATTTGGAGGCAGCTGGTGAAAGCTCAAGTACTTGAGTGCCTGCCATCCATGTGAGGGACTTGGACTGAGTTTTTGGCTCCTGGCTTTGGCCTATCCTAACCCTGGATATTTACAGTAATGTGGAGAGTGAACCATCAAATGGGAGACGTCTCTTCTCTGCCATTCAAAGAAATTTAAACATTTAAAAACCTTTCACACTTGAAGTCATTCAAAGAGTCACTTGAAGGCTATATAAACCCCAGTCCCTTCCCTGTTATTTATTTCCTGGAATATGTTCCTTACTTTCTTGAAGTTACCTGATATGTCAGATGGAAATAATAATAATTTCAGTGAAGTGTAAATGAGGTAAGGTGTGCCAAATGCCTGCTCAGGTACATAAAACAAAGTTTATTCTTCAACAAGAAGTGAAGGAAGGAAAAGAAGGAAGGAAGGAAGGAAGGAAGGAAGGAAGGAAGGAAGGAAAAGAAGGAAGGAAGGAAGGAAGGTAGGAAGGAAGGAAGGAAGGAAGGAAGGAAGGAAGGAAGGAAGGAAGGAAGGAAAAGAAGGAAGGAAGGAAGGAAGGTAGGAAGGAAGGAAGGAAAAGAAGGAAGGAAGGAAGGAAGGAAGGAAGGAAGGAAGGAAGGAAGGAAGGGAGGGAGGGAGGGAGGGAGGGAGGAAGGAAGGAAGGAAAGAAGGAAAGAAGGAAGGAAGGAAAGAAGGAAGGAAGGAAGGAAGGAAGGAAGGAGAAAACCAAGTTCTTTTAGTGAACAGCTATTCCTTATAGTAGAATTCCAATCAAGAAAGGAAAAGAATTTAAGCAAACAGAAAATAACTGTTTATTCAAACACAGTAACCATTTTCACATTCATTGATGCTAAAATTAGAGGGTAAAATTATGCTAAGAGGCAGAATGTTTATGTAATTACAAAGTATCTCCTACAAGGTACTTATTAATTATAAAGAGAGAAATAGTAATGCTACAGTGGAAGAATCTGGCAGATACCACTTTCACCAAAAGATCAAAGTCACTGTACTGACCCGTGAGGAAGGCATAGCATCCCTTCTGGTCTCCCTCCAATGTGTCACCTGTGTTTAATTGTAAGGAAAGATCAGATGAATTCAAATTAAAGGACATTGTACAAAATAATTGGCCAGTACTTGGAAAGTGTCACGTTCATGAAAGTAAAAGCAAAGATTGAGGAACTGCTCCTGATTGTCCCAAAGAAAACATGATGACTAAATATTGTGTAGGATGCTGGACTGAATCAAGGACCAGGCAAAGGCTAGAAATGTATCATTTGTCAGAAACTAAATAAAGTGTGTATATGTATAATCTTGTTTTCTGGGAGCAGGTGTTTGGTCACATGCTGGAACATCTGTGTCTATGTCTTCGTGTTCAGGTTCAAGTTCTGGCTCCGCTCCTGATTCCAGATTCCTGCTATTGTGCAACATGGGGGGCAGCAGGTGATGGTGCAAATAATCAGGTCCTTGCCACCTATGTGGGGGACGTGGGGTAGGTTTTCGGCTCCTAGTTTTGACCTCAGCCCAGCCAAAGTCATTATGGATATTTAGGAATGAACTAGCACACAAGAACACTCATGTGCAGCTACACTTTCTTTTTTAGTTCGTTTTTCTTTCCTTCCTTCCTTCCTTCCTTCCTTCCTTCCTTCCTTCCTTCCTTCCTTCCTTCCTTCCTTCCTTCCTTCCTTCCTTCTTTCCTCACACTTGCACACACATAAACATTTTTGAGAAAATTTCGAAACATAAAATATTATTTTTTGCTTATATTTCACTTATTTAACAATTGGAACTTGATGGTTTTCAAGTTTGAATTCAAAGCACAAAGTTAAAAGTTAAAAGCTAAAAGCATAGGGGCAGCCATCGGAATGCATTTCATATCAGGCTGCTGGTTCAAGTTACGGCTGTTTCACTTTCAGTCCAGTTTCTTGCTAATGCACTGAGAAACAGCAAATAGCTAAGTGACCTGGATGAAGCTCCTGGCTCCTGACTTTGGCCTGGTTCAGCCCTCATTGTTGTGTTTGGGGAGTGAACCAGTGGATGGAAGCTCTCTCTCTGTTACTCTGCCTTTCCAATAAATCAGTAAATAGTTATTTTTATTCAGGTTTTATTTTCCTCATTCTAGAATTTCAGAGATAATCCAAGAAAGTTTTTTCTCTTTCCTAAATATGTTGAGTGCAGTTACAGGTGAAAGGAGCTCCAAGATGTTATTGTAATTGTAGTAAACATTTCATGACTTTGACATCTGTAATCCTAGACAACTTTGACATAAATATCAGACTAGAAGGGAAAGCAAAATAAAACAAAAAAACAGAGAACCAGATAAGGAGGACATATGAACAAGGAGGTAGTGAAAAAAATAGGAGCTGCTGGAAATGGGCTTCAGAAAGAATTTTCAAATAAGGAAAAGAGCAGAGGAAGAGGGACAATGGTGGGGCTGGGAAACAGCTGGGGCAGAAAAGCAGAAACATATTTTGCTGATTCTGTGGTAATGTTCTTGGCATTTGCTCATGATACTACAATAGATATTTCAGGTTTTTATTTTTTCTTTTGATTATTACTCTGTGCTAAATTTATCCCCAAGCAGATTCAGCTATTGTCCCGTTACACTATGGCACAGCCCAGATCACACAAGCCTTTACCAGGAAGACTCTTGGCTTTCCGAACCAAAGTAGTTGGAAGGAAAACCAAGCATTTGTAAGGTGGCAGGGTCAAGTCAGACCCCTGATAGGCACAAGCCTGAAATACCATTCTCTAGATTAGATGGTGCTCCGCACCAGAGGGTGGGAGGAGAATCACTGGGGGGTGGGACTAAGGAGCTCCTTGGAGTGGCTCATGGGTTGTCTTCACTTTCCTTGATCTCTTTTTTCTTCCCAATGATTTTCAAAACTGGAAGCCAAAAATGCACCTGGAGAGTGGATGAAGGAACACCAAAGTCATTTCAAATGCTTCTTTACATAAATTCTTCATGGGGATAGAGGGAGTTACTAGTGTTATATTGTAAACACTTTTGAAGTAAGTGGAAAACCTTGTCCTTGAAGATTATCTTGGTCTTTCATGCCTCAATAAGTTATTCTCCAGTTCTGTAAGGTGCAGATAGCTGATGTTATCAAGGCAAATGATTCTTGATATGCAAATGAGCTTGGCCCCATAGAGTGCAACTGATTCCTCCCATGAACCTTGGTGGAAGAAGCTGGTTGTGCCTTTATGAAACAAATTCACTTTTGGTAGTGCTGATGATCCAGTGTATAAGTGCATACAATTTGAATGATTTCTTGAACTGAATATAACTACTTACCATTCCCTCATTAACAAATAATTTAAATAAAATTCTTAATGTATTGTCACCTTACATGTGCATAAGAATCAATGTATCTCTGTGGAATAGGCAAATTCTTTGAAAGCCTTAGGTTATAGATATTTCCCTGTTTTTTCTTTCCTTTGACCTGGGAAAGTAAACCTTGGATATTGTGTTTTAAAAGCCAATACACGGGACTTTCTGCATGTCTTTCTGCCATATGATTGAACACACTTATGTTGGAGGATATTCTGAAATTCCCTCTGAGTGGGCATTCAGATCACAAATATAACAGACCTAACAGGACCACCTGTTCATTTCGCATTGGTGCTGGTGGGCCACAAGCCCCAGTGTGAAGTTGAAAAGTGCAGTTAAACCCCCTTTCATTGGCCCTTCAAACCCCACAATTTCACTAAAAATTACACTCCCACCTTGCCTTACCTTTGTAAGGTACCCACTCAATTTGCTTTTGACTTCTTCCAGGGGCTGCTTTGATCTTTTCCGAAGAAGTTTTGCATGTAGGTATTGGATGCGTGCTCTCTCCACATGGGGGTAGAAGGATGTGGACACTAGGATTTTAAGCTGCATTAGAAAGGAGGAGGACAGTCCCAGCATCAGTAATGTCACCAGAATCATTCCGAGTGGAGCCCATGTCTTCGACAACAGGAGTTTTGGTTTAGGGATGCAGCTGGGTTCAAACGCAGATATATTAAAGGAAGAGCTGTGGATGATGCCTTGAGTTCCTTGCTTCTAAAACGAAAGAATAAAGTCGTCAGTATCTATGACACTTTGGTTTTCGGCTTCTGCCTTTCTCACTGTTGCATTTTCTTTTGTGTGTGGTAATTGCAGTAAACAAAAAGGAATGAGTCTTATTTGTAATTATCATGGTGTTTTCAAAGTAGAAATATGAATTCCCAGGGCGAATGTAAAGGCTCAAGTGGATAATCCTCCATTTGTAAGCACCCTCTTCCCTTATGGGCGCTGGTTCATGTCCTGGCTGCTGCACTTCCCATCCAGCTTCCTGCTTATGTCTTGGAAGGCAGTAGAGGACGGTTCAAAGCCTTGCGACTCTGACCCATAGGGTAGAAAAGAAGGAGGCTCCTGGCTCCTGGCTTCAGATCAGCTTGGCTTTGACTGCTTTGGTTATTTGCAAAAAGAACCAGCAGATGGAAGATGTTTCTCTCTGTCTCTCCTTCTCTCTGTAAATCTGCCTTTCCAATCAAAATAAAGTTTTGAAAGAATTTTAATTTAAAAAATGATTGTGAATCCTCTTGTGAGCAGGTGGTAAATAGGGCTGTCTTCTCTATTCCATCTTCGGAAAGTCACAGTGCCCACCAACTGCTGGGGCTCTGAGAGAAAGCACATTTATCTATTTAAATTTCATGGAACAAATTCGACCACACAACCCATTTTCCTGGAATACTTTTCTTCTACACATCAGGCAGATGGTACTCATGAAAAACAAGTGAATTCAGATAAACAGGGAAGGATGAAATTGTCCTAGATCAGAGGCCTTATGATTCAGTCAAGTCCTCCTAGTCAGAACAAGCAGTCCTCAGCTTGTCACAAGGTCACAAGGATGTCAAGGCTCTGGACCAAGTTCTAGATCAAACATATGGAGCTTTGGAGGATTAGTCTACATACTGTGTGATACCCTTTTCAGGTCAGTATGCTGACACCCAAGCCCAATTGACTGGATACTCTAAAGTTTCATGTGGGGCTCTTGCAAACAGAGCTTTTCTCATTCCCTCATTCCTTTCAGATGCACTTGAGTGGTGCACCGTGCAGGTGAGAGAACAAACCGGCCCTCATCAGGCCAACACAGAAGGCAGAAGATGACATTGAGCCACCCAGCCATGCCAGCAATAAGAGATGAGCCTGCTGATTCAGCTCTTTTTCCTGACCTGGGAAAGTCATTGAATCTCTCAGAGGATTTGTTTTCTAATTTGGTAAAACAGGAATTAATGGACCAGATCCTGCCCATGAATAAACTACTCCCAGTGACAATTAAACACCTTGGGGATAGAACTTTAACCTTATAGATCAGACCTCTTAGTTGTTATTGTTACCTTAACAGCATAGAGCCCTGGGCCCAAGAAGAGGTACAGGACTTCTTACAGGCAATCCAGCCACACAAGGAGAACAGGTGTGCCTTGCCTCTGTGCCTGTGAAGAATCCAGGGTTCTCTACACAAATGTCAGACCAGATTTGCAATTTCCCCAGTGCTTAAGCAGTTTGGGCTGATTCTCCTTGTGTCTTATTAAAAAGTTAGCCTACAGTTAAGTAAAGAGCTTCAAGTCCCCAGAGCAAAAGCATGCCCTCCTTTGAATACTATTGAAGAAACAAACATATCGATTGAGTCAGTGATGAGAAATCCTGCAATAAGGTAGCAGCGGGTGTTCACTCTGGGAAGATGTTATTTAGATTCAGAGTCTAACTGGGACTTAGCAATTGGGAGTCAAGGATTTTTAAAGATTGAGTCAACAGCTTTGCACGAGGTTGGTTAAGGGCAATGTGGAAGACAGATTAGTTCTTTCAAAATGCTAAGCAATATATTATATGGTACTCTGGTGATTTAAAATGCTTATCTCTCCTAAGTCAACAATTTACTGGACAGTACTAACAGATAGAGGGCAGGCTTTGCTGTCAGATGATCCTGACAAGCTAATGCAGGCCAATGCCATGTAGATGCTAAGTGCTCAATAAGTGGAAACTGTGGCTATTTTTACTTATGCTGCCCACCCAGGCAGCCAGCTAAATTTGGATTACTTGGTATCATCTTTATTTCAAACATTTATTTAAAATCATATGAACGTGGGAAATATTGGCAGAATGATGAGCCTCGTGTTTCTCTTCCTGCTTCACTTCTCCCTTGCAAGTCTGCAGCCTCTGAGGGGCGTGCATCCTGGGATAAGGGCAGGGCATTGCCAGCCACGCAGAAGCAGGCTGCTGATGGTGCAGTCATCCGGCACAGCAGGAACCAGTGGAGAGTTGCTCCCATCCCTCTGGCACTCACATTTGCTCTGAGCCCCACCCCATACCGTTGGTTTGTGTGTACATGGTGCCGCCCCTCAGGATGTGAACCCCCTCCATGAGGATCAGTAGTCTCCACAAGTGAATGGGTTATGTTGTTGTTATTGGAGAGCTTCTGGGCTTTTCTGGAGGGGTAGGTAAAACCTGCTTCCCCCCACACACTCCTTTCTCCCCACACCACCTCCCTGCCTCTCTATCCTGCCCCATGTCTAAAATAGTTATAATTGATGTAACAGGCATGGATGCTGGCTGAGAAAAATAAATGAGAGCAAAGCTAAGTGGAAGAGAGGGAGGAGAATTGAGAGGGGAAAATACGAGAGCAGAATGAGGGGAGAGAATTGGGAGAGGAGGTGGAGAGAAATCCTGCTTCTGGCTACCCCAAAGACGAAGCAAGTTTGAAATTCCTCTTAGTCTTTTATTTGAAACTACTTCCATTATCCTCCTTGCTTCAAACATCCACAGCAACAGGGGGCCTTGTAATTAGCTGAATTCTTCAGGGAAGCAGAGAGCTCTGAGTAATCAATTCTGAGAAGCAGCCCAGCATTAGGAGGGCAGGAGCCAGGGGACCGGATCTGCTGAGCCAGAAGGAAGGAGAAGAAAAAGTGTGGATGCAGCAGGAAGAATTGAGGTCCTGAGAGACAGAGAGGGACGGGCTGGCTAAGGAGCTGTGCCAACACTGTGGCTGC
The DNA here is from genome assembly GCF_017591425.1 of Ochotona curzoniae. Lineage (NCBI taxonomy): Eukaryota > Metazoa > Chordata > Mammalia > Lagomorpha > Ochotonidae > Ochotona > Ochotona curzoniae. The sequence continues at coordinate 23,897,610 of NW_024465751.1, forward strand.
CATTTCCCCATGAACTCTCCACAGCATCCAGCCACAACCCACTATGGCTTCATCATGACGAGGGCAAGTCAGATACTTGGAAACAGTGGCCTTTATCGTAACAGGCATCATCCATACACACATGCACACACTCACATGTCCCACTGGGCTCAGTTTCAGGATTTCTGAGCTTAAGAAAAAGTAAGGTGAGTGTCTGACAGTATCCAGGACCTCTAAAATCTCAACATAATCAGTCTTCCACAAGCAAAAAACAAAAAGGTAAAAGATGAGATCACAAACCCATAAGCTTCTCTGTGAGCACACATCAGCCAAGAAGCAGGAGATGGAAGAGGAACCAAGTAAGAAAGCCAGACCCCTGGAACCACAGGAGGCATCAGCCTAAAAACACTAATTACAAATTTTCACAGAGCCCATGGCCATTTCAAGTTGCACTCTGGCTCGGTGATTTGGATGATCAGTTTAGAATAGTGGCTCTCCATTTTGGCTGCACATTAAAGCTCCTCAAGATGGTTTTTAGATCCTCTCATCTTAGTCCAATTAAATTGGAATCTCTTGGGTTTCTGGGGAGGCAGTAACGGGCTTGTTCGCCTGGGTTTGTTTAGCAACGATGCTCCTGAGTGACCACGGCCAAGAAAATCCTGACTTCCTAGCACCCATGCCAGTCTCTCAGAGTGTGGTCTGTGGACCACCTGCTGTGAAATCACATAGAGCACTTAGACACATGCTCACTCTTTTTAAGTAAAATCTTTTTTGCCCTGATGCATCTGCAGATGTCTTCTGTAAGGACTCAGGGTGCACAGAAAAACAATGCTCACACAGGGAACATGCTGCAAGTCTACTGATGCCATTCCGGGGATGAGAGAAAGTCAAGCCCTAATTCCTGGGCTCTAAGGTTTTTTAAGGTGCTCCTGATGAAGAATCAAGCTCATGGCCAACATCAGAGACATTGATCCTCACTAGTCAGTGCTTGCTGACAGTAGAAAACTGAAAAATAACCCCCTCCCCAACAACACATTACCAAAATACAGGCCCCTGGAATCTGAAAAATATGACTTAATATGTAAAAGGCATCTTTGTTGGTATGAGGAAATTAAAGATCTTGGGATGGAGATTGTTCTGGTGAGCCTTAGCATAATCACAGCTAGCCCTAAAAAGCAAGACAAAAGGGATTTCTGTGCACAGCAAAGACAGAGATGGAAGGAGTGTGGCCACAGGCCAAGGAGTCATGAGAGCAACCAGATTCTCCCCTAGTGTAGAAGGAAGATGTGGCCTTGATTACCATTTTTCGTTTTTTAGCTCCAAGGTGGTACTTTAAACTTTCATACTCAGAAATATCAGTGAATAAATTTCTGTTGCTTTAAAACCACCTAGTTACTAGCCATTTGTCTCAGCAGTCATGGGAGACTATACAGAATGACACTTGAATAACAGAGTTTCAGTTGAACCTACATGCATTGTTCTTCTAGAGATGCCTGTCACTTTGCTAGACATCAGAGATCCAAAAGTCCATAAAACACTACCCAGTGTGTGTGTGTGTGTGTGTGTGTGTGTGTGTGTGTGTGTGTGTTGGGGGAGGGCATGGGCATTTGGCCCAGCAGATAGATCAGTGCTTGGGATGCCTCCCCACCCCTTATCAGAATTCCTGGTTCAAGACCCAGTGCCTGCTCCTGATTCAGCTTTCTGATGTTATATATCTGGGATTCCCAGAGCTTATTGGTTCCCTACACTCACTTGTAAGATTCAGCTGCAGTTCCAGGCTCTTTGGTCTGGCCCAGCTAAGACTGTTAAGAGCATTTGGAGAGGGACTCCATGGATAGATGCTTCTCTCATCTGTTTTTTTCAGCCTTTCGAATACATTGAAATAGAAAAATAATATGTTTTAAATGCACTGCCCTGCCTCGTAGCAGGGGTGCTTGGAGGGGGCAGTGTTACTGGGCTTTTACAACACAGATCTGTGAATGGCCACAGATCTGTGCATGGCAGGAAGGGCCGGGGACCCCTACCTCTCCGTGCAGCCTCAGGTGAACCTCAAGCACCGGCAAGCCTTGGAACTGTGTGCTCACTGAGCAGAGGAGTCGATACAGCAGGTAATCTGTGACTGCAAACAGCACCCAGCTGGAAAGATGAGTGAGTACGGGGAGGAGAAAGAGCCCCAGGTTGTTCCTTTCTCGAGGCGTCAGCCAGAAAGATGGGATGACAACATACTTCTTCCCCTCCTTCCTATTCAGAGGGAGGACACAGGGCCTCTCTTCCTGTCTCTCTCTTTCATCAAACTGGATGAATTGCCTGGTAATGTAGATGTTCTCAAATTTGCAACCACAAGGGCCCAAAAATCGTCTCAGAAAGAGGCCAGTGCCAAGTAGCACCAACAAAAGCCCTGCAAAGCAAAGCAGCTTCTGACCTAGGGAGGACAAAGCCTCGGTTGTGGACATCACCTGGTACCAGACACTCAGTACTTGCTCTTTGGTGTCATTTAGCTGGGCCTCGAGGGCAGGGCTGGTCCCATAAAGAGAGATTTCCAGGGTCTGGTTCCAAGAAACAAGGTCATCAAATAGATTTAGCGAAGGTGCAAGACCATAAATCCACTCAATGGCTTCGATATATTTTTTTAGAAAGGGAAAATGTATAGAGAAGCTCTTCGCCCTCAGGTTACAAGTCATACTGTCAAGGAGACCTTTAAAGTTGTGAAAAATATTTTGCACGTGTCCAAAGATCACTATCCCTGTGCCAGCTGCAATCAAAGCATTTCTGCCTTCCCGCAGGCCACACGAGAGAAAGGCAAGAAGGACGAAACACCTTGCATGCTTGGAGCTGCCCAGCAGAACACACATGAGGATCCAGCAGGTGGCAAACACTGTTATGGATGACAGAATCCACAAGAAGGCCATGGAGAGGAGGCCCATTAAAACGAGAGCCACAATGGAGCAAACTCCCAAATGCTGGAGAATGTCCTTCCATCCAGGGCTTTTTGGAGACACATAAAGCTCCCAGACACTTAGGAAGATAGTGATGCCTGAAGTCCAGACACCCATGTTTCCTGTGACCCTGGAAATGAAAAAGAAACCCAAGTCAGAAGTTGCCTTTGAGTGCCCTCTGACATAAATCAAGGGCGTAATGGGAGACTGGCTGGTGAAACATAATTCTTTCATCTTCTCTGTGTCCAATCCCTGGCAGTGTTGACTTCACAGCTTCTCCTGCCAAGAACTGAAATAAAAACCATCAAGAAGTAGATCTGTTGTCACTCTAGCCCAATTAGTCACAGCACAAATGACCGTGTCTCATCCTGAGTATGTGACTCACCTGTGTGCTCCTTTGGGACCCCATTATGGCCAGGTGACATATGCAACTGCATTAGTCTCCTATTACTGCTATAAAAACTTACCACTTTGGTGTAGGCACCGACACCGAAAGTGTAGTAGGCTGAGCCTCTATCTGCAGTGCCTGCATTCCATATCTGTTCCAGTTAAAGCCACAGCCACTCCACTTATGTTCTAGCTCCCTGCTTATGGACCAGGAAAGCAGCAGAAGACTGCTCAAGCTCCTCGGCCCCTGCAGTCATGTGTGAGACGTGGAGGAAGGTTCTGACTCCTGGCTTCAGATCAGTCCAAACCCAGCTGCTACAACCATGTGGGGGAGTAAATCAGGGGGTGGAAGATCTCTCTGTCTCTCCTTCTCTCTGTAACTCTCCCCAAAAAGTCACTTAATGTTTTAAAGAGACACCTATTTATTCCCATACATTTCATGGGGAGGGAAGTCTAACATGAGTCCAGTGCTGCAATTCTTCTATAGTTTCTAGAGGAGAATACATTTCCTTGCTTTCTCCAGCTTCAGCCTGTATCCCCTGGCTATGCGGCCCTTCCTTCTATACCTCAAAATCGGTGCCCTCTGACTTCTGTCTCCAGTCTTCTGTGATGCTGTTCCACTTGCAAAGACCACTGTTACACTGGGCCCTAAAGATCATCCAAGAAAATCCTCTTTCTGCAGATCCTTATTTATATCATCAGAATTCCTTTCACTATATAAGGTTACATAGGCAGAGGCTCTGGGTATTAGGGCACTAACATCTTTGGCGGGGAGGCTATTATTCTGCCTCTTGTACCAAGCTGGACACCTGGAGGATGAACAGCACCTTAGGTCCATCAGCCTAGCTAGACATCATGAGAGGCCATCTAAAGCCAGTCCCTAGCGAGCTGATCACAGTCATATGAATCACAATAAATATCAAATTATTTAAAGTCACTAAATTTTGTGCTGGCCTATTAAGCTGTAATTATTAATTAGTAAAGTCTATATCATGCATTTTAATAGTTGGAATAAATTCTAGGTTATGAGATGGGCTACAATTTCCATAAACTGTACCATGTAAGCTCCCTCTTCAATGGTCATCTATTTATTTGTTTGTGCTGCAATTTCACAGACCACAAAGTATGCCATGGCCACCCAAATTTGAACATGGGATTCACTGTTGGTCACTTTGTTCAATCACCATTGCTTCTTCCCCTGCCCCATCTCTTTCCTCTAAGCACATTTCCCTCCTGGAAATGTGATAAGGAAAATCAGAATAGCTTTATGAATTGAAGTATTCATATCTTCTTTTCCTAAATCTGGCATTTTAAATTGCAGGTGCTGTCACCTTGCCGACATGCAGATGTGATGCACCCAAAATGATGTGGGTTCCTTTGGAATGAAAGAAAAAGCACCTGAGAATCTTCCCTCTGGATGGATATCTAACAAACATTGAGTCATAGATATAGCCTTTTGATCCATGAGGACACTGAGCAATCCCAAACAAATCCCTTCCCTTGTCACATCCGATATGACAAGGCCGCATTTACGGACTGCTTTAGCCCTGAGAACTGTGTCAGGCTCTCCACTTGACGGGGCAAGCATGGCACCGGCAGAGGAGAAATGACTCCCTGTCTGCATTCAGGCTGAATGAGACTAACGAAGGGCAGAGTTAAGGTGGGTGAAATGGGCAGGTTGGCAATAAAAGTGCACACATTTCTCCTGCAAGAAGAACGAAGGCTTGCAATTCCTATCATGGAATTTAAGGGACATGCTCAGAGCAATGAGATGGTCAAGGAGGCTCATTACCACATAGGACCTGCCTCACAAAGACTCGGGACCCCACTGCTTCACCCAGAAGAATGGAAATTGGAACGGGGACCACCAAAAGGCCATAGCTCTTAATTCCCACAAACTTGCTTCCATTTGGATTTAGAGGTTGAATTGGAGGTTGGCAGTACTCGTATGCACACAGTTCAAGGAAAAGAGGGACAGAATCACTGAGGCACCCTGGGGTGCTGTATCCCCCCCAATATTGATGCCCCGAGTGAGTCACACTCCTGTTCCACTGCAGGGGAAGGAAGGTTTGGCTGCTGAAAGCAGCCTCTTCTCCCAGACAAGTCACTAAGCACTTTGTTTAACCATTACTTCAGATTTTACCCCAAACTGCTGTTTGGCTAATTGATAACCTAGTAGATTTAATTGCCCATTATATTATAGATGCTTTTCTTAAAGCATCCCTCTGCATCCTGAAGCTCAGCCTTCAGAAAGGGTTGCTCCTAGTGTCTGACGCAGTAGAAACGGAGCAGTTACTGACACATGTAGGCAGCTATGAGGAGAGCAGTGCTGACAGTGAGTTGCAAGCCAGCTTCCCTATCACCAGGGTGTACCCTCTCGCTGCACAGTATCCACATTCTATGACTGGTTATGCGATGGGTCACTCAGCTTGCTGTGTTTGCCCCTGCAGCAAAAACACAGCACACTTTTTGCAGGCATCTGACCCGGGTATCAGAAATCCAGTTCCACTGTCTGTTTACTTCTTTCCCGTCTACCCCCACCCACATAACCTATATCCACTTAGTTGATCCTGTAAAGATAATACTCTCCAAACCAGCAGATTCTTCCCTAAAACAAATCAGAAATCCCAGCTGTTTCATTTTTTTTCTAAATTCCTTTATAAAGCACCACTTTGCTTACTTCTCAAAATATTAATAATGTATATTCTGGGTTCATTTTTTTCTTGCTCTTGCCTTCCTTTTTGTACAGTATGTTCCTAATACAGACATTTTTCTGAAGGTATGAAACAGATTTATGGACACATTAAAATTTTAACATTCTGCAATAAACCTAATAACAATTAAATAAGATGGATGACTGCAATTTTGTCCTGTAAGAGGCACATGTTTTCTTAACAAGCAAAACTCTCATCTTATCTTCCTTGTTTTTGTGCTGAAAATAGCACGTCACCAAAAGATACCAAAACTTCCTTCAGTGAGAGAAAAGAAAATACCTCTGCCTGTCCTGTCTTATAGCTCAAGCCCCAGGGCAGAGCTTTGGAACCTGGGGTTGGGAGGGCAGTGTTCAGAGTGGACCCTCTATCTTTGTTGCCTGTGGCCTCCCCCTCCCTTGAATGAATATTATTATTCTACTTTCCATACTTGAATAATTCAAAATCTCCCTGCTCCTTCCAGGTGAAGGCTAATGAGGGGAACCTTAGCAAGCACCTGGAAATAAGGTACCCCATAAATAAGGTATCCAGTGAATACAACCCATTTCTTTTTCTGATTTCTTCAGGGAGACCAAAAGTACAGAATATCCATCCCTTAATTTTCAGGCAAAGATTGAACGCCTGAGTCCATGAGAGGCATAGCGAGGTAGGGGATGGGTTGTGCCTCAGCCCCTCTCCAACATGACCTACAAAAAAAAGCTTCTGGGTTTGGGTGAGAATTACTTCCTTGGTCCCAGTCAATCATGTGCCCTGAGATGCAGGTTCAACAATGCTCAATCCACAGTGTGGATTGCCGACCACAGCCAAACCTTCTAGAACTAACTGAAGCTATCTTTTCCCCAGGTGGCTATTCCTGCTCAACCGTGTCCCACCACACATGAATCCCCAAGTTCCACTTTGAGACCCTCACAGCCAGGATAGGCCCCTTCTTTCTCTCAGGGTCTCCTATGCTCGGGTATGGTGATCTGAGATCCAAGCGGAAAGACCCTCCCTCAGTGCTGGGCTGTCCCACCTTCGGGGACAGAGGAAGGGGGCGGGACATCCAGTGTCAGCCCCACCTTCTCTGTTGAGCTGGTGGTCAGGGGCAGGGCCTATTCCTGAGCTGGCTCACCAGGGACTTGGAGATAGCAAGCAACCTGTTCAATACCACTGGGACTCAGACAAGAACATCACATAAGGAAGGAAATGAAGAGAGACAGACACTCCTTGGCGGCACAGGGTGTGAAACAATGGCCAGTGGGCTTTCTGGAGACTAGAGGACCAATGCCCCAATGATGTGGTAGGATTAGCAGCCTCCGACCCTGCAGACTTCAAGACCAGGCATTGACTCAGTGCTGTCAAGCTTTCTGAGTATTTTTTTCCCCTGACAACTCAGAAAACTAGATTTTTTAGGTGACACCTTCTGGCTTTAAAAACCTAGGCAAGGAGGCCTTGGCTGGAGGCTCCAGTAAAGTGTCACCTGAAGACCACATCACTGCTTCACAGGGGAGAAGGACTTTGTGTGGCTGGCTGGAAGGGGGCCAGGAGAAGAGCAGGGGTTTTGCTGAGGAGCCCTGCAGAGCCAAGCAATCTGCATATCCAACCTGGGCCCACAATTACCTGCTTGTATGCAGAGCTGAGCTGTTGCCATGGGAAACAAACAGCCAGACTTCCACCTCCGTAACACCTGCCAGCTAGCTAACACTGCTGTGAGGTGCATACATGGCTATTGTTTTCCTTGGGGGAAATATCAGTGGCAGCAGTAAGAGCCCCAGTACAGAGGGCACAGGGCTCTGACTCACCACTCCAGGCCTATTTGCCCACTTTTTTGGCTAGCGAGGTTTGGGGGGGTTGGTGAACACTGTCCTTTGAGCATAACAGCATTCTCAGGGTACAGACGAGGGCATCCCTGATTTCAGACACAAACCTCAGTCAACAGCCTCAGTACTTGGAGCTGTGAAAGAATAATGAGAACCTCCAAATGAATGGACCACCCCGGGAGCTCTTTACATGGCAGGGTATTAAAGATGCCAGTTCCCAGTGTGATTACAGAGCTGCAAAAAGATACCATAAGGCATCTGCTGTTTCAAGTGCAAGGGAGAGTGAACCTTTTTGCTGAGGGTTTGAGAGGAGGGTGGAGTAGGGGAAGGGAACGGTGCTGCAGGTGGCCCTGGGAACTGCCTCATTGCTCTCCTCTGGGCACGTTTGCTGAGCATGGGCCTCCTCTGACATCCTGCCATTCACATTGAATGAGGCCAACTCCTTTGGTCCTACCTGAATCCCCACAAAGAAGTCCACAACAAGCGTTCCACAAGCCCTGGTGCAGGCTGTAGTTGCCCCAGGGAGGACAGACCCAGAGGGATCATGCTTCTGTCTCAGCTTGCTTGGTCCCCAACTCACACCTGATCACCTGATCGGATCCCACTGGCCTGCCATCTTCATGATTTGATGCAAAGTGCATTTTCATTGAACTTTGCGCCACGAGTGGTACATAAGAAGAGAAAAGCACAGGACAAGGAGAGGGCTGTTTCATGGTCCAGCTGATCTCTATGAAAAAGAGGCCAGAGACCCTTCACCTCTCAGGACCCCAGCTCCACAGGCTGCCCAGGTTCCAGGGTCCCCAGCAGGCTGCTCATGTCTGACAAGAAAGGTGAGTAAGGGCAGTGAGCCTCTTCTTGGCATGCATGCCAAAGTCACTTCTGACACAGTAGATCAAAGCTCAGCTCCTGTTCTGGGACAAAAGAAGAATAAGCATACTGTCCCTTTTCTTTTGAAAAAATCCTTACAAACTTATCGTTTGCTTCAGAACAGTGTTCTCCCAAATTGCCAAAATAGCTTGAGCAGAAACAGAGATCTCTGGATGAGATGGAAGCAAATCCCCATCCCTTTGTTTCAATTGGCCTTGCCTTGGGAAGAGGCCTCCCTTGGTGCAAGCAACCTTCACACAAGAAAGGAGAAGATTAATGGAATCACCAGGTAAACAGAACAGCATCTGAGGAACAATCTCGTCCATCACTGCTGTGTTGATGAGGCACGGCCCAGCTCGGCTGTTTCTCCTGGGCAGAATGGAGCCAGCCAGCTCCTTGCCACCTGCGCGAGGTCTGGCTATCACAGCTGGAAGAGGGGTGCACACCTACATGCGAGACCTTGCTGTGGCTATAGGCAGTCCCCACAGTATCCTCCAGTCTCTATGGTTGATACCAATTTACTGGATAATCTTTTTTTTCCTCAAATGAGCAATTCTAAAAGTTTACTTACAGGTTTCTCTGCAGTTCGTCTCTGAGTGCAAAACTGCTCATCCCAAGGACTGAGTCTTGATATAAAGCAAGAAAAGAGGAAACAGAAGTGACAAGAGAACCACAGCCCCATGAATCAATCTTGTCATTTCCCCCACAAAATGACTAAGTCCTTTAATATCAACAAAGACTAAAACCAAAGCCAAGTGATGTTCCTTCTAGCATATTTCTCACGAGAGTTTCCAGAAATCAGCACTAGGAAATAATAAAATGGGATTCCTTGAAACACAAGGGAGTCAGAAAACTGGGTTGGTCTCCTTCCCACTTCTCACGTCGCCATCACTCCCTCACCCATCTCCACCCTGATAGCATTGGCCTTTTTACCTCCCCAACCGGGGCTGAAGGGAGCCACCTGAAGGGCACCATCCTGTGGCCAGCCTCTCACTGGTGCTTCCAAGCTCAACGGATCAGCTGGTGTGACTTTGGAGAATTAAAAACCTGTATAAGATTATTCTGCATCTGTTAATGGAGACTCCACATATCACAGCAAACAAAATGTTCCCATCTATTTCACATGCCTCGTCCAATACCTTCAACTGTCTAAACAGGTTCACACACGTCAAAAACTTCTTTTTCCCTTCTCCCTTGCAATTTTGAAAATATCATTCATTTCCTTTCACTGTAATGCAATTTGATAGCGTCAAGTCCAACTCAGGGGATGTTTAGAGCCTCTGCACTGAGTGTTTAAGTCCTGATGGGTGTAGAGCTTCTTGATAATTCAACTCCTTGCTTCAAGAGTGCCAGGACTGAGTCATGCTGAAGGTAGGAGCCTCTTCCAGGTCTGCCAGATTCATGCAGCAGCCCAAACACTTGGACTTTCCCAAGCCATTAGCAGGGAGCTGGATAAGAAGAAGAGCAGCAGGGACACGATCCTGTGCCCATATGGGATGCTAATGTCCTAGGCAGTGGCTTTACCTGGTACACCATGATGTCAAAGATTTTAAATAGGGATTTCAGGGAATGCTTTGTGGAGAAGACAGCACCCACTTGAGACTGGAAGAATGATCACAATATAAACACAGCAGGATGGAAAGTTCAGTAGACAGAAGGATGCAGGCAAAGACCAAGGGTCAGGAATAAGCTGCCACTTGCCAGGAGGTGCAGGATCACCTGGAGCTTCAGGGGACGAGGAGAAAGAGGTGGGAGTGTGATTCAGGAGCCCTCCCACCACAGCCTTGGCATTTGGTTGTGGTTCATCCACTGCTTGTATAACCTTAGATGGTATACAGGATAAAAAGTAAAAGAACTGAGGGCCGGTGTGATGGCTCAACTGGCTAATCCTTCTCTTGCAAATGCCAGCATCCCATTGGGGTATCAGTTAGCATCCCAACTGGGAAAACAGTGGAGAATGGTACAAAGCCTTGGGCCTCTGTACCCATGCGGAAGACCTGAAGGAACATCCTGGCTCCTGTCTGGGTTAAAAACAAAACAAAACAAAAGAAAAAAAAAAAACCCTCAGCTCTGACCATTGTAGCTTTCAGGGGAGTGAAACAGTAGATAGAAGACTTCTCTTTGTCTCTCCTTCTTTCTGCAAATCTGCCTTTCCAAAAGAAATAAATAAATCTTTCTTTTAAAAGACATAACTGGACTTTCTTTCAGATACAATCTTTATAACAAGTGCTACTGATTTTCATTTTTGTTAATGATAATTCTCTTCTACAATATTTTAAATTTTAAAATTGGAGTGCTGTAAAGAAAAGTACCAAATTAAAACTTTACTCAGTGTTAAATTGAAAAGACATCAACTATCAAAGACATGGTGAAGACAATGACTCGGATATTTGGGAGATTCAGCCACGGGGTGAACAAAGATTCTAAGAGTATGGTGAGCAAATTAACATTAATAGAATGCAACGGGCCATGTAGGTTCACAGATGGGGCAGGCAGCTGCTTAAAGGCGGGGCAGTACTAGGATTCTGCAGAGAAATAGAAGTGTGTGTGTGTGTGTGTGTGTGTGTGTGTGTGTGTGTGTGTGTGTGTGTAAGCTGAGAATTCCAAAGTCTAGGCCAGCAAGCAGGAGAAAAGAGCTGATGTTGCAGCTAAGCCCAGGGAAGATGCAGCAGTGTTCCCACGTCCTCAGAAGACCTCAATCTCTTCTCTATTTAGGTTTTCCAGAGTTTACCTGAGGCATCCCCACAACACGGAGGGCAACATCCTCTACTCAAAGGCCACAGAGTAATATGTTCATCTCATCTAAAACATTTCTATCTAGATTAGCCTTTGACCAAGCCACAGGACCCATAGGATCAACTGTCACAATCAGTCTTGTGTAAATGGAAAGGAAAATCCAAACAAGGAGTTTGTTGGTTTATGCTGTGAGAATGAGGGGATAGGATTAGGCAGTTGCAAGAGAGGAACAAAAGGAATTCGATATGGCCGAATGGTGAAAGTGAGGATGCCTGAGTTCAGGGGGCATCTAGTGCGGCCAGAAATCCAAATAAGAATATCTCCTACAGGGCTTCGCCAGTAAACACCACATGTGAACCAGTGCAGTGGTTCTTGTCTTAGCTGTTCCATTTCTGATCCAGCTCCTGTCTAATGGCCTGGGAAAGCATTAGAAGAAGGCATGGATGTTTTGGGACCTTTGGCATCCAAATGAAGCTCCTGGTTCCTGGCTTCAGCCTGGCCCAGTGCTGGTGGTTCCAGCTGTCTGAGGAGTAAACCAGCAGATGGAAAATGACTCCTGTCACTCTCTATCCTTAACTCTTTCAAAATAACTAGATAAAAAATCTTAAAAAAAAAAAAAAAAAGAAGAAGAAGAAGGTGTATCTTGTGGCCAGCCAGAAACCTGAGTCAGGGTTTGGAAGAGTGGGGTGTGAATACAGACAGCGGGAAATGAGCCGAGAGTGCCTGTAGGGTAACATCTAGAACATGTTGAATTGAGTCTCAAGTGGAAACCATGAGGGAGAATGGATTTTCTGTGGTGGGTGGAGGGGGGCTTTGGGAGTGAGAACAGTGAAAACAAGTAGAAGAGAATGAATTCTGATGTCCTGGCTGAGGAGGCCCCTTCCTGCTCCCACTGGCCTGGGGCTGCTGCAGGTTAGTGGGGTTCACAGAACACACCCAAGCATTGAGTGGCAGCCAGCAGCGCTCAGAGAGGCAAGGCAACCTCAAGAAGAGGGGTGGTGGGAAATGAACATTTCAGACTGGGAAATGGTACCTGCAAATGCATAGGGACCCCAAATTCCGAGTGTGGTTGATGTGCAAGGTGTGAGGTACAACAGCAGTAAAAATGAGGCACAGCAGCAGGCCCACAGCCTGGGCAGCCCTTCCTGTAAGAGACCTATGTGATCTGAAGGGTTCACTTGCAGTGGAACAAGAAGGCCCAACAGCGTGCACGTTTGATAGGGGTAATCCTGAACTAGCTGTGGTAGTCCTGAGAGGGAAGGAAGTGGAGAAGAGGCAGGCAGGATCCTGTGGGCAGGAAGGAGCAGCCTAGGAAATGACCTTTGGCTTTGGTAAGTGGAAGTCACCAATTCCTTTGAAAAAGCCATTTCAGGAGAGGATGTGGGTAGGAGACATTCTGTGATCAGTGGGAAGCGAGCAGGAGGCCAGGAAGAAAGAAGCAACCCAAAGGGTCACTGGGCAGCAGGTGCTTGGAGATGGAGAAAAGAGGGAGAAGGCAATGGAAGAGATGCATCGGCTTTGGCTTCTAGGAGAGTGGAGGGCATTCAGCCTCCAAAGGAGCAGGTTAGAAGATTTGTAGTGTTTTACAGAGAAAGAGGGGACAATCCAAAGGATGGTCCCAGGCATCTTGGGGAAAGAGAAGACAGGGCCTTCTGCCCAGAGAAAGGGGAGGGTCCCGGAGGTTGCTGGAAGCAGCTGCTAGGCGCAAGCACCACTGGGAAGAGGAAACTGAAGACTCACAGGGACTGGAAGAGGATCCAACGATGTGGTCTTTATGGTCCCCAGCAATTCCCAAACTTCGCAGCCAAAGCAAATGGTGAACTGGATTTTGCCCTTGGAGACCCCTGTAAGTGGGCATATTCAAAACAGAGGGGTTGGGACACAGGCAAAAGAGGTTCACCCGGAGCAGCAAGATTTCTTTCCTGTGCTTTTGAGTCAACTTGGAGGATGCAAACATGAGGTTCAGCCAGGAATAACTTGACCAGCTCAACTGTTCTCCATGATTTTGAAAGTCTGCATTTCGTGCCCTGCCCTCCCCTTCTATCTTTAACCCCCACCTCTGTGACAACTGTGGAACCTACATTGACAAATCATCATCACCCAGGTTTACATCAGAGTTCACTCTTGGCTGGGCTTGGACTAAGGCATGAATACACACTGCACCATTACAGTGTTCTAAGGAGTACTTTCACTATCCTAAAATCCTCAGTGCATCATTGGTCCACCCCCTTTCCCCCAAACCTTGGCAACTGCTGTACCCCGAATTGGATCATACAGCCTTCAGGTGAGCAGCTTTCTCTAAGTCAGGTGCATCTAAGGCTCCTTCCTGTCGTCTCACGGTCAAGCTACTTTAAAATACCATGTTACTGACATGTAACTGACATACAACAAACTGCAAGTGTTTAATGTGTCTGTTTGATGAAGTTTTAGTGTGGGCACACACCCATGAAGACAGAAGACACATCAACACCCCCTGAAGTTCCTGGTGTACCCCTGTCACCCTTTGCTCCTGTGCCTTCCACGCCAAACCCTCCTCAGCTCACCACTACTTTGCTTTCTGTGACTGTAGGTTACTTCACACTTTCTAGAATTTTGTATATGGAACCAAAATATATGTCTGTAATGATTTTGCTATTTGTCTCTTAAGCTGTAAGTATTAAGGCTGATTATCTTTTACTTACTATCCAGTAGCATTCCATGGAATGAATGGACAACTTCCCCACAAATATGATGGTCCCCACTTTGGGACCATCAGAAATAAAGCTGCTATGAAAAATTGATTATGACTTCGACAAATACTTGCTTTCTTTTTGGAAAAAAAAATATCTAGAAGTAGAATGGCTGTATCTTATGGCAGGTATGTCCTCAACTTCTAGGAAATGGCAAAAGTTTCTAATGTGATTGTTGCATTTTCCATCCCCTCCAGCAGCATGAGAACCAGCCTGATGCCTTTGCCCATAGGGGACGCCAGCACAGCAAGCAACACTGTAACTCAGTGCGTGACAATGCAAGCCCCTGTTCTGGGTTTTCTAAGTACTTGATTTGCATCATTAGTTCATTTATTTGAAATGTTTCTCTTTTTTCCATGTAAGCCTGTAATACTATAAACTCCTTTCTTAATAACAGCTCTTACTGAATCCCACATGTTTGGAAACATTGTTTTCATTTTGCTTTATTCCAGGAAAAGTTTTGATTTCATTTTCACTTCTTCAGTGACTCATTTGTCATTCAGTAGCATGTTGTTTAATTTGCACATGTTTGCCAATGTTCTGTTCTTTTTGTTGAATTCTGTTTCTTTTAAATGGAGACTTGGTTTGTGGCCTAATATATGATTCATCTTAGAAAATGTCCCATGCTGATGAGAAGAATGTGTTCAGAAGTTGTTGAGTGAAATGTGAGATTCATTTGCATGATGGTCTAGATGATAGGTCATTGATGAGAGTGGCTTGTTGAAACCCCCCACTAATATTGTATTGGAGTCTCTCTTATATATATATATATATATATATATATATATATATATATATGATGTTCTATGGGATTTGTATATAATCCTGATTGCTCTATCTTGCTGCATCAAAACTTTTCTCAAAATTCCCTCTTTGTTTCTTTCTTTTTTTTTTTTTTTGATTTATTTCTTTTTATTGGAAAGTCAGAAATACGGAGAGGAAGAAAGACAGAGAGGAAGATCATCTGTCCGCTGATTCACTCCGCAAGTGACTGCAACAGCCGGAGCTAGCCAATCCAAAGGCACGATCCAGGAGCTTTTTCCAGGTTTTCCACACGGATGCAGAGTCCCAAGACTTTGGGCCGTCCTTGATTGCCTTCCCAGGCCACAAGCAGAAAGCTGGATGAGAAGCAGGACTTCTAGAATTAGAACTGGTGCCCGTATGGGATCCTGATGGGTGCAAGGTGAAGACTTTAGCCACTAGGCTACTGCACCAGGACCTTTATTTCTTTTCACAGTATTTGATTTCAGATCTGTTTTATAGGTAGCAGCAGCTTATTATGAGATCCGTGCTACAGCAGAAATAAGCAAGCAGATGGAGTCGCATTTGTGCCAGTTCCTCCCTGGGTGGTCTTGGACAAGTCCTTTACTCCTGCAGAGCCCCTGAATTCCCCTGAGCTGTAGAACACCTATTGTCCTGTGTATGAAAGGGCAGTCCTTTGCTCTGGGTTCCCCAGTCCCAGGCTCCTCTTGGCCCCTGTGCCCTTTGCCCATCTGCCCAGAGGCCACCCCAGGCTGCGTCCCTTCCCAGAGCCATCTCTCTGTCACTCACTTCCACCACTGCCTCCTCCAGGGTGGTGCGTGTGGCTGTGACCACGAGGTCTCCGTGTCATCCCTGCTGTTCCTCATTTGCAGGGTCATGAATCAAGTCATGGGCGGTAAGATGGGGAAGTGGCTTATTCTCAACCCTGTTTTCCTTGAGGGGCAAAACTGAAACAAAGTGGCCGAGCCTCGTGTGGGTGACCTGGGAGCTGAGCATGAAGTGCCGCCTTGGGGAATCAGGCCCCACCCTACACCCATGGACCTGCTTTCACCTTTCACCTCCATCTAGTGGCTTCATTTTGTTTCGAAGATTTATTTATTTATCTACTTGAAAAGCAGCTAAATAGAGAGAGAGGGCTCATCAGTCTGTTTCACTGCCCAAATGGTCTCAACTAACTGGACTGAGCCATGCACTCTATCCAGGTTTCCTTTACGAGTGGCAGGGTCTAAATATCTGGGCCACCCTCAACAGCTGTTCCAGGTGCGTTAGCAGGGTACTAGATCAGAAGCAGAGCAGCCAAGACCCAATCCAGTGCTCGTTTAGAATGCTGCTGTCCCAGGCTGCAGCTTGACGCACAGTGCCACAGGGCTGGTCCCTGTATGTTCATTTCGTTTTTAAGATTTATTTATTTTTATTGAAAGATATACAGAGAGAAAGAGAGACAGGAAAATCTTTTGTCCATTGATTCATTTCCCAAGTGTCTGCAACAGCCGAGCTGAGCCGATCTGAAGCCAAGAGCCAGGAGCCTCTTCCGGGTCTCCCATATGGGTGCTGGGTCCCAAGGCTTTGGGCCATCCTGGACTGCTTTCCCAGGCCATAAGCAGGGAGCTGGATGGGAAACAGGGCTGCCGGGATTAAAACAGGTGTCCATATGGGATCCTGGCACATGCAAGGTGAGGACTTTAGCCACTAGGCTAACCTTGCTGGGCCCTGTAAGTTCATTTTTAAATGTCAACTTCTTTAGGGGGAGATCAGACTGAACTAAAGATTTCAGTGTGAGATTGGAAGGAAGGATTTCTGGGCTTTTATGTACTTTCTGTAATGCACAGTTATTCACTTGAAACCGGAGAGTGGAAAGAAGGGGAATGATATTAATGTCCAGGTTTAATTGTTCTCTCTCTGTCAGCATCACTGGCTTGCTCAGCCAGGTCTCCCAGCACCTTCAAGAGAGCCAGATTTAGAAGAAATATTGCTTCAGCTCTCAAGATAGAAAAACATCCAGCCAGAAGGCACAGGCTCTGGAAAATTGCTAATAAATTGTTACTGCCTGCTATTAAAGGGATCGATAAGATAAGACCAGAAATGACTGATGGCGGAACCTTGGGCTTGGAGTGCTAATGGAGGACACATCGTCCAGCACCTGAGAGCCGTCTCCAGCGGGGGCCCGGACATGCCCATTCACCTCCTTCAGCAAAAACTCCAGCAGCTTCATCTGGTGCCTTCAAAATCAGTGGTCCTAATGATGGATACGAAAACAGATCTGACAGCACCCAGGAGAGCTGGCTTAGCAGGGAGGCTGTCTTGTTCGCATCTGCAGCATTGAAGAGACACTACCATGTCTTCTCGGCTTTGCTCATGTTTTCATGGGGGTGGGAGGCGGGTGTTTGGAGTAGGGATTGCTGGTGTCTTATAGAGCTGCCCCAAGAGTGGAAGACCACCAGGCCTACAGCTGGCTCAGCCTCCACTGCAGCTCCTATCCAAGCCTGCCATTCCTGACATCCAGGGAATCTTGATAGAATGCCCAGGCTTGTCATTCCTGGAGAGGAAGCCTTCTTTCCCCTTCTCTGTTAAGCCCTCAGTGGGGGCAGGGGGCATGGCCTTTCCATGTTGCAGGATGGGGGCACCATGTATCCAACAGCTGATCTGTCAGTCACACCTTCTCTGCCCCCGTTCACTCTAGTTTGGCTGCCAGCGGCCCCGGGATAGAGGTCCTGGGAGAGGCCCAAGAAACCTTGTTAGCTCCGAGTTCTGCTCTCTCCCCTCCTGCCACAATCTTCCCTAGAAGTTCCAGCCCTCAGCCCTCTACAAGGTCTTGGACAAACCACAGCACTGTGCCAGCTGTTTCCCCAACCACCTAGGGGGATCTGTGCTTGCATTCTCATGGGTCATTTCAGGCAAAGAGTAGGGCTGTGACACGACGTGGGCTGCAGGTCTAGGTCCAGGGTTGGGGTAGAGGTGAGCAGGAAAATTTAGACACAGGACTTGGCCTGAACGTGAGCCATATTTGGGCAAAATAGCAAAACAGGCATATCTTTCAAGACTCCCTGACTGTCTCTCTCTCTCTCCAATGCTCTTTAATGCATGCCTCCCTCCTCTTCTGCAGGCAGACCCAAGTTTTGTTGATTTCTTTCCAATGTGCCTGGGCTCAAAGCAACTTTCTTCCCTTTCTCCCAAACCAAGCAGATCCAGCCTCCGTTCAGCAGGACCTCCCTGGCAGCCAGTACCTGTAGCCTGGCTGTCATGGTTTTAACAGCAATAAGTCAGCAAGTGGCTCGTGAGCACTGGGCCTGTGCAGTGAATGTGCCTTGCTGAGAGGTTCCATACACTACTGCTTGTCCACATAACAACAAAGAAAGGAGCCAACTCACCGGGAGTTGGTAGGAGTGATACGTTTGGGACCCCGGCCCACTGCAGCCAGCTGATCCTTGACATTTGCCCAGGTGTTGTTAAGAAGGCTCAGGCCAGAGGAAACGGAATGGGAAGTGATTGGTAGCATTTCAGACGTTTGTCTTGCCTGTCAGGAGCAGGTCTGTGGATCCAGGAAAATTTGTGGCCTTCAACAATCTCCCCTGGGTGACATAAAGCCTGAAGAGGGCTCCCACGCAGTCAGCAGCAGGTCTGACATCCTTGCTTTGGGGATTCCTCGCATGGAAGACCCTGGGAGGGATTTGCTCATTGTCATGACTTGAGCCCAGCCTTCAGCCCCAGCTTACTGGGAAGCAAGGGCAGCCCGGACCCCTACAGCACCCGAAGACTTGCTAATTAGCAATCTGTACTGGCGGCAGCCACTAACTCAGGCCAATGAGCCACAGCCAGCTGCCTGTCCTCCTCACTGGGGACTCATTGTAGTGCAGACAGAGTGAATTTACACACATATGCCAAGAAACAAGGCCACACAGGACTATGGTTGGGGGTCGGGGGGTCCTGCCAGTCGGCCGGGACTGTCCACTGTTCGGTCCCACCAGGGAGGTTGGAGTTGGAGCTGAGCATGTTTAGGAAGAGACCTGACACCCACACTTGGCCTGAAGGTGGCAGCTCTTGCCGCTTCTGAGAGGATTGGGGTTTCTCAGCAAAGTAGGCCAGCTCTGCTCCAGGCTGTCTGGACTGCCTCCAGCCTTTGGGGATTATGAAACAGCCTCATTCTGCTTCCAGAGATGTGTTGGAGGCCTCATCCACACCGCCCACCACTGCACGACCTGGAATGGCATATAGCAGCCCTGGCAGAGGGCAAGCTTCCCGCTCCCCGCACTCCCCGGGCCTCAAAGACACCCTGCAGGTGTGCTCTAAGAGTCCTGTCTAGGGGGATGCAAAAGCCTGCTGTGTCATTTGCTGGCCTCATGGTCTCAGCTTGCTGACTGCGACCTCTCTGAGGAAAAGATGTCGAATGCCTGTGCTGCCCTGTGTCACAACTGCAGGAGTCCCCAAGGCAGGTGGGTTCGAAGGATAGGGATGGAGCTTATGAACAGCTGGAACAGCTCTCAGTCCAATAGATTCCAGTAAGTGGGTCTCAGTGACTTAGTATCCAAGTGGCCAGCAGCCATAGCAGCGTCCTGCACACGGTGCCTTGAGATGCGGAGCGCCCCCTGCTGGGCGTACACAGGCCTGCATCATCAGGCGCTGCAACCAGTCCCTGCAGCTGTTGCCGTGTGTGGCAGGTCATGGATGCCCCTTACACGGTTGAACGCTAATGGTGCCCTGTAAGATAATGCAGCTGAGAGGCAGAGATAGGAAACGCAACTGTCAGAGTTCACACCGCTGATGCGAAGTGATCCTGAGATTCCTCCCCAAGGCACTTCCATGTGGCTCTTACAGCCAAACTGAGGAGTCTTGAAGATGCAGGCAGCATGACAGCTGATAGAGGTCAGACACAGCATCATGAAGGATCAGATCTCAGGGAAAGCAGGCTGTTCTGCAGACAGAACCGACACTCAGCCGCCGGAGTAGATGGGTGCTCTGAGGTCCCTGGGACAGCCAACAGAGCAGCCTGCTTTTGGGGTTGGAAGGGAAAGGACTAAAGCCTTGGTCGGGGGAATGGGGTGCTCATTTCCAGGTTGGTGGTCTCACCCCTTGCTCCAGACACTTGAGGCATGTAGTTTGGCTCAAACCCTGAGCGGGCACAGGGCAGGGTCTGACAGAATAGCCAACCCTGAGAACTGATGGCAACAGACTGAGAACAGCCAAGGCCCAGTGCCCAGCAGGAACTCCATAAACATTAGACTGGAAATGGAGTTGGAGGAGAAGCACAAGCTCCAGTGGACTTTGGGGACTGCCTTTTAGCCATTTTGTGGATTGTCTTTCAAAGAGAAAATGAAGCACAAAACACACAGCCAATGTTCCAAAGGAAGGCAGTCTCGCCTTTCATGTGGGTAGCCTGGGTGCTGTGGCCGGGCTTCCCTGGGAGATGCCATATGTCAATGTGTCCCTGGCTACCTGGCAAGGTTGGGTGGAGCAGGGGTGGCAGCGGTGTACTTATGCTTTATTAACTGATGAGCTTGGAGAGAGGACGGAAGGGCGCCACATCCAGCAGCTGAACCTATTCGAACTACAGATTGTCGCCTGGGATATTCCAAGTTTGAGCCTGCAGAATTCTCAGGGAGCCTGCTGGGCTGTGACCTCCCAGGCTCTAGCATCCCAGCATCCTCCCGAACAGCCACAGCAGTGGCACTAATTAGCCTGTCCTCAGCCCGTTCCAGCCCAGCCCTTCCTACCCCCTCTGTGGCTGGGTTGCCAGTGCCTTGCAGCCTAATTATCCCTGCAGTGGGATTTGTAGGCAGAGGTTGGGCACCCATAATTATATTAAGAGCTTTTGACAGGACCAACCTTTCTGTCTTCTATTTCTATCTTGTTGAGACTCTTCCGTGCCACGGTAATGGCTGAAATAAATGTGGGGAGAAGGATCCATCACCTCTCTGTGGAAACAGAGGAGACAGCACAGGGTGTTGTGTGCCCAGGCCTCAAGTTCACAGGAAGATTTATGATGTGTTCCCCTGACTAATAGGAAGACTGCCCAATTTAGGTGGAGCGGGGGAATCACTATCTCACTTCATGTTTACTGCACTCAAATTTATCCCAATAGCAAATAAAATGGAATGAAGCCCTCAGAGGGTATCTGGTCTACCTTCTTCTTCTATCTTATGAACTGATTCTTTCCTTGTATTTCTGTTCTTGTCTAAACATGATCTGTAGTATATCTGCCATGCTGGTTAATGCTGGGAAGGTCAAGGCTGCCGGCCAGGGCCTTCAAATGACATGTTAATGTGACTGTCCTTCACTCCTAAGCCACCAGCTTCTCCTACCTCAGAGAAGTGTCAGGAGCACCAGGGCAGCACAGTAAGACTCCAATAGGCAGCCTGTGGATTGGAGACAAGATGGCCTTCTCAGCAGGATACAAGAATCCCAGGGAAGTAGCTGCAGGCTCTCCCTGGAGACCCTCATATTCACATTGTCAGCTATACACTGCCCACCAGACAGCTCTAGGAAGCTTTGCGATTAGTTTATTGTATAGAGAAGAAGCAAGGTTTAAACAACATGTCCAATCTCATAATAGGAATTGTATTTGTAACTGAGATTTTGAAACCACATGCTCTGAAGCCTAGGCTGTCAGCCCCTATATGAAATTCATGATTACAAACACAATGATGGAGAACATGGAGAGGTGCTCCCACCCTGACCCTCCAGCTCTCTGAAAGTCCATCCATTCTCATTCTTGTACTGCGCCTGCTCACTGATCTGCCCTGCTTTCTTAGTTTTCCACGACCACAATGACATTCCTAGGGCAGCCTAACTTTGTGAAGACCTCTATTTCAGCTCAAAGTTGTGGAGCTTCACAATCCAAGATCATGTGGGCTCAGCCTCTGGTGATGATACTTTGGTGGACAGGTCCTTCAGTGACACAGAGTCCCAGGTGGCAAAAGACAGGGAGCATATGTGTTTTTCTATGACTGTGTATCCTCTTATAAAGCCATCATGATTTGATCATGGGACTCTCCCCTAATGACCCAATGCTACTCAGTTGTCTTCCAAGACCCCCACCTCCAAATACCCAACCTAGTTTAAGTTTCTACCCTTTCAGTGCCACTGTTCTAAGATTTTGTGAATCAACCAAGTCAAATCAGTTTTTATATACAGCATCTTAACCCATTTTTAGTTTGGGAATGCAAAACACCTGTTTTACAGTAATATAGTCATTCTGATATCATCCCAAGAGCTCATTTCCAGTGAATGAATGGATTAGCTGTCTTATGTCAAAGAAAGCAATATGATCAGGGCAGCATGATGTTGGCTACTGCCTCGTTCTATTCTACACAGATCTGCAATAGTCAAAAGCATTCTCGGCTTCAGCTGATAGAAGCCTGATTCACAGGAGCCTAAACAGAAAGGAACATACTTTGTAGGCAAGCCAAGAAGTCTTTGGCTAGGTAGATGATGGTATTGATCCAGTGGCTTGGGGATGTGAGGACCAGCAATGCTTGGCCTTTTGTTTTACAGGGTTGCAAGATGGCTGGGCACCTAGACCAGGAATAGGAAACGGTGGGATCTACAGCATCCATTCCTTTCATCAGAAATGCATCCCTCTCAGAACCTGCTAATGGATTTCTACTGACACCCCATTGGCTAAGACCTTGTCAAGTGACCAAAGCAGTCAGCAGTAGAGAAAGATACAATTGTCCATTAGAGTAGAGGTTGTAATCATAAAGAAAGCAGAACTCTGTGGAGTTGACCAACAAGTGTCGCCTAATAGAGGAACCCTTTTTTTTTTCCCCTCAAACACTGCAGCCAAAATTTTCACACAGATTTAGCCACTTTCTACCCATGGGACCTAGGGAGAGGACTTAACCCTAAGAAGCTGGATGTCCTCATTTGTACATTGGAGATGAGAGTGCATATTTAAGGGGCAGGTGTTATGATACAAAGAGTTAAGCTGCTGTTTGGGACTCATACACCCATATTAGAGTGCAGTTTAAGTTCTGGTTGCTCAGCTGTTGATTCAGCTTTCTGTTAAAGCAGATAACAGCTCAAGAACATGAATTCCTGCCACCCACAGATGCTTCCTGATGAAATTCCTAGCTTCTAGCTTCAGCCCAGCCCAGTCCTGGCTATTGGGATCATTGAGGAGGGAAATAGCAGACAAATCTCTCTCTTGTGCGCACTCTCACACTCGTTCTCTCCCTGTCTCTGCCTCTGTCACTACGCCTTTCAAACAAATACAGCATTTATTTCTTTAAGAGAGCACCTTTTCAACCAGGGGGCTCTGGGAGTGAAGTAACCCATCAAAGGTGAATGTGTCCATAACAGGCAGATCCTGATGAGACTCATGGGAACAGGCAGCCAAGCTCAGAACCAAGCCGACCTGCTCCCCTCCCTGCCCTTCTACCTGACTCACTCTTTCCTGTCTGCTGCATGGGGTCATTCAGAGCTAAGGAGTTCTGAAGCAGAATGTGTGATACAGTAGATTCCAATGATTCAGAACAAGCGCCTCAGAGCAAACAAGCCTGGGTTTGATGTTGGTCCAGTCCTTACTGTGGCCTGTGGGTGGATTATGGAATTTGTCAGACCTCTTGCGGTTCAGAATGGAGATCATTGCTGCTGATAACATCAAGTTGTTATGAAAATTATTGTAATACTGCCTGTACAATATGGAATCAGACACTGAGGGATCTTCAAAAATTTCATCAGAAATGTGTGTTGGGACTCTCATGATGGCTTAGCAGGCTAATTCTCTGCCAGTAACACTGGCACCCTATATGGGCACCAGCTCAAGTCCCAGTGACTCCATTTCCAATCCAGGTCTCTTCTAGTGTGCCAGTGGAGGAGAGCCTAAGCCCTTGGGCTCCCACATCCATGTGGCAGACCCGGAAGAAGCTCCTGGCTGTTGGGTAAGGCTCAGTCCAGCTTAGTTATTGCTGCCATTTAGGGAACAGATGGAACACTTCTCTGTATGTCTCTCCTTCTCTATATAACTCTGATTTTCAAGTAAAATAAAAACATTTTTTTCAAAAAAAGAAATGTGTACTATAAAAATCTACAAATGTCGAAAACATTTTAACACCAAATCATTTCATCATTCAATTCCCCATTCCATGAGATCTTTTAAGTACCCTCACACAGAGTTTGACAAGCAGTTATTAATATCGAGGGCTTGCCTAGTGATACGCTATTTCTAGGCGCAAATCCACCCCAGGGTTAACGTTGCTGGGCTAGAAAAAGGTTCAGCCGGAAGAATAGGCTCCTGAGGCAGAGTGGGTTAAGCCATTGCTTAGGATGCCTGCAGCTCATATCAGAATGTCTATTATGAGTCCCAGCTACTCCACTTCTGATCCGCCTTCCTGCTGATGCACCGGTAAGGCAGCAAATGATAGTCCATAGCTGAGTCCCTATTCCTCCTGTGGGAGACCCGTATCGCTGGAGTTCCTGGCTCTTGGTTTCAAGTGTTATATTCTTTTGGGGAAGGAACCAGTAGATGGAAATCTGTTTTTATCCCTGTCTCTTTGTCATTGTCTCTCAAGTGAATGAATGAATCCTTAAGCAAACAAACAAGAGTAGGTCTAGGCTCACATACTATCGCTATACAACTGAGCTGAACTGATTCACCTGTCTAGGGAGCCAAGAAATTTCCTTGCTGGCTGCATGGATGGTCTGCAGGGAACATGGGAATTTCCAGCCAGGAACCAGGCACAGAGAAAGGTGAAGCAAAGGAATCGCTTTTACTTCAGGAGCCCTAATCAGGGCTGCCAGGTTGTGCTGGCATGGGCTGAGGTCAAGAGGTGCTTGGCATTACTTTTTTCATTTAAGATTTATTTATTTTTTGAAAGGCAGGGTAACAGAGAGAGAAGGACACACACACACACACACACACACACACACACACACACACACACATTTTTCATACAAGAGTTCACTTCCCAGATGGCTGCAATGATCGTAGCTGGGCTGGTCTAAAGCCAAGACCCAGAAGCCTATTCCAGGTCTCCCAAATGGATGCAGGCCCCTCGACACTTGGCCATCTTCCACTGCCTTCCCACACACATTAGCAGCAAGCTTGGCTCAGAAATGGAGAAATTGGGTCTCAAATAGGTGCCTATATGGGATGCTGGCAACACAGACAGAAACCACCTTCATGCCACAAACCGGTCCCTTGGTCTTCCTTCTTGGAGACAGCTCAGAGATTTCTCTGGAATTCTCTGGATGCCTTCTTGATGAAATCCGACAGCACCACAGCCCCCTGAGGTTCAGCCACAGTCACAGATCAGTGAAGCAGAGAGGGACAGACACGAGCAGTTATTCAGGCCCTGCCCTCAGTGCCCTCACTGGCAAGGAGGAAGCAAGGCTGTGGATGGCAGAGCCACCCGGGGCTCTGCTCTGAGGCGCTGACAACTCAACTTGATGGACCTCCCTAAAGTGTTGTGAGGCTTTTGCAGGAGAGAACAGACAAGTGAGCCAGATACCTTAGGATTTCTGTGTGATTTTCTTTCCAAACACACTCAGCTCAGTTCCAAGGATCAGAAAAATCTCATTGTGCTCTGTGATTTGAGAGAGAAAATGCTTGGGAAAGGCGAGACTTGCTAGGCGCAAAGAGCAGCTTCACTCCAGGGGCTCTGTAAGGAGGCTCTGCTGGGTGTCCCTGGGATTGATTTGCATCCCGCAGAGTGGGATGCCGGAGAACCAAAGGGCAAATAGCCCTGAAGAGACACCATTTTGGTCTGTAAGGCACAAAGATTAAAGCAGATGCTAGGGGAACCTGGCAAATGGTTCAATTTGCTAATCCTCTACTTCCAATTTCTTATAGATGCTGGTTTGTGTTCTGGATGCTCCGCTTCCCATCCAGCTCCCTGCTTGTGGCCTGGGAAAGCAGTGGAGGATGACCCAAAGCACCTGTCAGAGCAGGAAGGAAAAAGCCATGTGAGAAGAAAGCAGTTCCTCTCTCAACTATACGACATCATGGATTGCTCCTAGAAAGTCAGCCATGTCTGGCAGAAGCCACATTCCAGATGGCAGTGCCTGACAATCCCAGTCAGCCTTTGGAGCAATGGTGGAGATTAACTCCAACAAACGGCGTCCTCCCACAGAGGTGAGGAAAGTCGTATTTAAAGGAGAGAAGATTCTTCAAACTAAAATATTCAAGCCTGAATCATCGAGCTCCTTTTTCATTTTTCTAAGATGGACAATAATGAATTTTTAATGAACACAAACTGTACATACCTATAATGGACAGCATATCATTTTGAATGTGGTATAGCTAAATTTGCCTAATTAATATGCCCATTATTTAATGTATTAATCATTTTTGAGACGAGAAACATTTAAAATCTACCCTCAGAGACCTTTCAGGATATAATACATGAGTTTTAACTCTCATCGCAGGATTGTACAATTGAGCTCTTGAATTTCCTCCTCCATACTAACTGGAGGCTTGTCCATTCATCACTCTCCCTGACACTCTCCTCCTCACTCCAATCCCAGGGTGCCACCATTCTACTCTGTTATTTCAAAGTTCAGCTTCTTGAGAGAGATCATGGGGTATTTGTCTTTCTGTGCCTGACCTATTTTACCAGTGTAATGTCCTCCAGTTCATCCTGTTGTCACAAACATTAGCAGTTCCTTCTTTCAAAGGTTGGTTAGTTTTTTGTTCTGCACATTCCATTGATGGATATGTGGCTATTGGGAATTGCTGCCCTGAACTTGGGAAAGCAGGCACTGCTTCAAACAGCTGAGTTCATTTGTTATGGATAACCACTCAGTGGTGGGATTGGTGGATGGTAATTAGATTTTTTGAGGGCCTGTCCCGCCCCCCACACAGTGGCTGTGCTAGCTTACATTTTACCATCACTGCACCAGGCTTCTTTACAAAAGGGAACTTTGGAAACACTGCACCTTTTCAAGGTATAATTATTTTTGCTAAATTGAAGCAAGTATTTTATATTCTATCCATATTTCCTACCCTCTAACAAGTGTCTCTGGATCAAAAACAAACTACTTAGTGGGGGCACCTCCCAGTTGCATTTACTGGTTCCGTCTGGGATCTGTCCTTTCCATTGAGAGATGATGGGGCCGTCTTAGGGCTACTCTCAAGTTCTGCAAGCTCTGGTGGGCAGTCAGATGCCTGGGCTTGTCCGGGAGCCCCACATAATGCTGTGCGAAGTGAAACAGGTTCCTTACTGGTAACATGGCTATAGCCTAGTAAGATTGTAATGAGAATCAGAAGACTTAAGACAAGCAAAGCGTGTTTCCAACAGTCGTTTACTGCATGATGTTAGCCATAGGTTATAAAGTAATTTTAGAATCTGCATGTACACATGATCCCACACACTGTGATGCTCATTCTCTGTGGTCATCTGGGCTTAAGTATGCCCAGTGGACCAAGAGCAAAACACTCAGCACCATGCTGGAGTCTCCAAGAGCAGTTTGCTGAAACCTTTAGGAGCAGCTTTATCTAGGTAAGCAAAAGCTAGGACTTGGGTGGGCAGGGAGCAAGCAGCTTCCTGCTCAGGCTCAGACCGATTAGCCGCTGTAGCCTCATACGGGTCAGCAGGAGCAGAAGTGCTGTCAAGATGCGAATCTTGTGACTCCAAGCCTTGGGACGCACGTGGAGCTTCCATGAAGCAAGCAGCTTATGACGTGGGTACTCAGTTGCTGTAATCTGTTCTAAATTTAAACTGCAAAATGTCAAGTTATCGCACTATTTTGCTTGGGTTAAAAAAACAGACTGAAATTTATAGATGGATGTCGGAGCTGCTGCTTCATTTCTGATCCTGGCAGGCCTCCCCACAGCAGCGGTTTATCAGTCACTTCCTGAGGTTAAGGTCCGGGTGATGGCCCTGGAGCCTTCTCTCCTGTTGCATCGAGGGGAAGTCTTGAGTTTATGGTTCAGATAGTACCTGTGCTCCCCACCCACGTTACTTCTCAAGCCCCTTCCTTTGCACTCCTCCAAGGTAGAACTCTACACGTGAAGCTACTAGAAGGTTTGGGACACTCCTCCAAGGTCTGGGTGGCTCAGACCCACTGAGCTTCAGTCCTTGGCCCTGGAGTAAGAGGAGATCTCTCCACAGGAATGCTCCTTTCAGCCCCACCCAAAGGACATCCCAGACTTGGCACTGGGGCCCAAAGGATGGTGCCTGGCATTGAGATCCTTTCTTGCTTTCAAATGCCATGGAGTCTCTGCAACTTAAAGAAGGACCAGAAATAAAACATGTGTCTTTAGTCTTTGTATTGGGTAATCTCTTTTAATAATACATCATTTCTTTAAAAAAGCACTGATAAGAATGTTTTTTATGGTAAGTGAAAATGTGCCCTCTGTACACAGAAAAGGAAATTGGACTGGAATAACTTTTTGTTTTTTTAAAGATTTATCTATTTTTTTTAATTGGAAAGGCAGATCAGATTTAAGAGAGAAGGAGAGACAGAAAGATCTTCCACCTGCTGGTTCATTTCTCACGTGGACACAATGGCTAGAGCTAGGCTGATCCCAAGCCAGGGGCCAAAAGTTTTTTCTAGGCGTCCCACACGGGTGCAGGGTCTGAAGGTTTTGGGCCATTCTCCACTGCTTTCCCAGGTCACAGGCAAGGAGCTGGATCAGAAATGGAGCTTCCTGGAGCTGGGACACAAACTGGCACCCACATGGTGTACTTTCAGGCAGAGGATTAGCCAAATAAGCCTTTTTTTTTTCCTACCCAGACCTGGCTTCACCTTCTATCCAGCATAAACAACAAAATTTATTTGCTGTTTTGTGAGTTAGAGTCACAATGGCGGAGCTCAGTGAGGTATCTGGTAAGCTTACAGCCTGATTAATAACATGGCAGATGACCAGTTCTTATCACCTTCTCTGCCAAGTCTACCTATGGACGCGCCAAAGCCACCCAGTGTCAAGCCTTGATCAACAGCATGGTTGTCATCTCATCTCTGCATGTGAATTTGCAGTGGATTACTTTCTGACAGCTTTTTTCTGTGTTTATGTCCTGTTTGGTCTCCAAAGCTTAAGAACATGAACCTAATAAGTCAATCTTCACGGTTGTGTGCACTGGAGTTCCCAACATGCAGAGCTCCTCATGCCTCTGACACCAGTTAGGAAACGAAACCCTGAAACAGGGGAGAACCAGAAGAGGAAGGACAGTGCTGTGTTCACCAAGGAAAGGTGGTAGCACACAGGAGAAAACAAAGAGGACAAGTCAAGGGCTGAGTTATAGAGTGCAGGGAAGGGGAAGGTTAGAAAACAGCCTTCCTTCTTTCCTCATTTCTGATTCTGAAGACCAAACATAAATCTTACATCTGAACTGAGCTTGCCTCAAGGCTTGTGTTTGTGTGATGTTCATCCCACTCTTTCACCACAAACAGGCTCAGAGCAGCTTCCGGGCCCCATCCTTCCCTGTGCATCAGTCACCCTTATTCCCAACAACCAGGAGCTCCAAGCTTTCACGGCTGCATGGGACAACCCTGCGGAGCCTCATCAACTGTGGATGTTTCTGCCCACCTTCCAGAGCTGAGTGGAAGTCACTACACGGTGGCACATACTCACCAACCTTCAGAGATGTGAGTCAAGAGCCAGGTCATGACAGAACAAAGTGAAGTGTGGGGGTGGGGAGGCGTACGAGGGTGTGGTCAAATGGAGCAGGGTGTTAGTCTACTCATGTTGCTGTGAGCAAACACTATAGACTCAGTGGCTTAAACAACGGGACTTGGACATCTCAGAGTTCAAGAGCTTGAAGTTCAAGAGGAGGATGTTGATGTGCTTGCTTGCCTCTGAGGCCCCTCTTTCCACTGGCTTCCATTGGCTATTGTCTCTGCTTTTCTCTTGGGTTGTTTGGTTTTTAGTTTCCCATTACTCTTACATTCTTGGAAATTAAACCCAGCTTGCTGATGTTTTACTACCTTGTTTTGTAACGCTAGACTTCATTTACTGATATTTTGTTTAGAACTTTTGCTTTCATGTTAAGAAATAGGATAAGCCTGTAGTTTTTTCATTTCTTGTGCTGCCTTGTCTGACTTTGGGATCAGTTTTCCATTGTCTTCAGAGAAGCAATTAAGGACATGTTACTCTTGCTTAATCCCTCGAAGTATTTGTATAATTTGAATAAATCATATTCTTCAAATATTTTATTGAATTCACTCCTAAAACTACCTGAGCCTACTATTTGTGGAAGGTCTTGATTTATATGCATTCTTTTTTATTTAAACAGGACAACATCCACAGCAAAATTGGGTAGAAGCTACAGAGATTTCCCACATAATACCTCTTTTGATGCAAGTATAATCTCCCCTGCTCTCCGCATCCTCGCCAGAGAGTACCTTTGAGGTCACTGCTGTGTCTGCATGAATACATTATTGTCAGTCAAAAGCCATAGTTCACACTTGAGTTCCCTCTCGGTGTTGTACATTCTATAGAGTTGGACAAATGAATAGTGGCACACATCCATTGCTACAGCACCACACGGAGATGCTTTCCTGCCTACAAATACTCCATGCCCTACCAATAATCCCTCCTTCTGGGGAAGGTCCCAAAGTATGGAATGCATTCTTTCCTTGCATTAACTTTGCCAAGTTATGTTTTTCAGAGAATTTGCCTGTTTTTTTAGAGTATTCAATTTACTTATTCAACAATACTTATATCAGTACACATAAGACACTAGAAAGTTCATGGAAAATGGAGTTTAAAAGATGTTTGGTTTGCTGCAAAAAAAATTGAAATTAGTGCATCAGTTTTTCATAGACTGCATTTTCTGTAAACTCTTTAAGGAGCTTTCCTGAGCCTGCATGAAGTCTGAAGTGTAAATAAACACCCTTCTGGAAGAACAAGTTCAAGACTTCTTGCTCATCCTTGCGTCTTGGAATGACGCTTTTGGAAGTG
This sequence comes from Ochotona curzoniae, assembly GCF_017591425.1. Classification (NCBI taxonomy): domain Eukaryota; kingdom Metazoa; phylum Chordata; class Mammalia; order Lagomorpha; family Ochotonidae; genus Ochotona; species Ochotona curzoniae. The sequence goes on from NW_024465751.1 coordinate 23,928,354, forward strand.
GTTGAGTACTGAGTAGCTACCTCTCCCTGTACTGGCATCAGAAAAAGAGAAAAACTGGTAAAAGCTCTAATGGCAGGGACTGGATGGTATCATATCTTTATTCTGGAAAGAACCAATATGTGATGTGAAGTCAGCTTGCCTTGGAGCAGAGGAAAGGCTAAAACCTCCCTGCAGCTGAAATCAACCCTTTGTTTACCCTAAGGCACCAAAGAGTTCATTCAGTGCATCACTGCCAAGAATCCTCTATCCCCAGGATGATCCAAGAGGCTTCACAGTGGGCCCCAAGCAAGAAGTCCTGCCAAGGGGACATAGCGTCACGACTGCCATCTTCTATTGCTGGCTTCTCAGAGATGAGGTCCCAAGGAATTAAACCTCTCATTTCTAGTTTGTAATGACCAAATCTGGAATCGAGATGAAATCAAAGTGGTAAGATATTTCAAAAGATATATCAAAAATATTTTCCTTTCTGAAAAAAAAAATTAACCAGAAAAGTGTTCCTTACTTTAGGAAATCACAACATAAAGATTGATTTGCTGTGATGGAGACTACTGCCAATGAAAACTCAGATTACTTTAAGACACGCAATGGAAGATTTCAGAATGAGAGAAGTTGAATTTTTTTCATCTCACCAACCTAGCTAGCTTGCTCAAGGGGCTCACAATTCACCAATCAGTGATTTATCATTGTGGGAATCTTATGGAAATGAGATAAAGTAGCCACAGCTCAGTTTCTGGAGTCAGAGGCTCTTGATTGCATGTATCCTTCTGAACATGTGCCTTAAGTCAGGCTGTCAGCTCCCAGGGAGCATAGAAAACCATCATTAATAAACACCGCAAACTGTGGATGAATCTTGAGTAACATCACTACGATTACATGGGTAGCTTTCTGTGTGGATGACTATGAATGTGAGCCCATGTGTATACTGATGGAATATGCAGACTTTATCTACCCAATACAGCAGGTCTAAGAATTACGTACTGACTTTTTTTTATTGCAAAGTCAGATATACAGAGAGGAGGAGAGAGAGGAAAATCTTCTATCCACTGATTCACTCCCTAAGTGTCCTCAATGGCTGAAGCTGAGCCGATCCAAAGCCAAGAGCCAGGAACTTCTGGGTCTCTCACATGGGTGCAGGGTCCCAAGGCTTTGGGCCATCCTCAACTGCTTTCCCAGACCACAAGAAGGGAGCTGGATGGGAAGCAGGGCTGCTGGGATTAGAACTGGCGTCCATATGGGATCCCGGTGCATGCAAGGTGAGGACTTCAGCTGCTAGGCCACTGTGCCAGGCCCTACATACTGACTTTTAAAAACATATGAAATGAATGTTTCACATATTGATTGTGGAACAAACCCCTGAAATACAAGTAAGCATAAAATAAAACAAAGCAAAATAAAATAAAAAGCAATTATAACTTCTCTACAAGAGACAATTACAAAATAACATTTTGGATTATAGTCCTCCAGGGTTATGTCTAGGTGCTTCTATATTTAAATGCACAGACAGAGAGGCGAATCAAGATAGCAATATAGATTTCCACCATGATCTCTGTAGCACCAGCTCCTGGCTCACCACTCACCACTCTCCATCTCCTGTGATACCATGCTAAGGTTGCACTGTTGTCTGTACAACCAAAAGCAAATGCAAAGAACATCCCAGTAAAATAACAACAGAAGATTAAATCAATGAACAAACCATTGCTAAAATGACAGGACCAAACTACCACCCATTCACATTAACCCTGAATGAAAATGGCCTAAACTCATCAATCAAATGTCATAGATTAGTGGACTGGATTAAAAAACAAAACCAATTTATTTGTTGCCTACAGGAGACATATCTCACCAACAAACATCAGCGGAAACACATGGATTTGGGGTTTTTTTTTTTTTTTGGTTAGTTTCATCTCTTCAAAACACTTTCTTCCGATTAAATCCTTCAATGACTCATAGATCATACAAGTAGCATCATTTTCTTCAAGATGGTTCTTTATTTTCTTTTTCATTTCTTCAGCAACACATTACTCATTCATTAGCATGTTATTTAATTTTATGGTGTTATTGATTTTTTTTCTTCCTATTGTTGATTTTGTTTTGTGGCTTTTAATTTAAGGGAAGGTATAATAACTGTGTAGTGAGATTATCATATCTACTAGCACGTTATTTAAGTTCATGGTGTTGTTAATTTCTTTTTTTTTCTTCCTGTTGTTGATTTTGCATTGTGGCTTTTCATTTAAAGGAATGTATAGTAACTGTGTAATGGAGACTATCATATCCGGATGTGAGGATACAATACAGTATGCATCTCTACCTCCAGACTAAAGATGGACTCCCACTGAAACTGTTTACTATATCTTGACAATAGGATGCTGGACTCTCTGCCACTGTCACGCCACGAACAATATTCTGTGTATGGGAATAAACTAATGCTATTGTTTGTTATAGGGAATTCTATGGTATGTAGGATATGTGTGTAGGGTATTTTAAGTGCAGTCCTGGGATCTTGAGTGGTGTGTGCATTATATGTAATATATAATTATTAATGTCGTTAATAATTTTTTTTAAAAAAAGACGCGGATAGGATTTCTTTTACTTCTATTTTAACTGGTACAAGTTGCAGTACGGATTAATCTATGTATAGGATTTTTTGAGGCCGTCTAGGCTCACCAAAGAAATTACCATGGCTTAGCAGCTGGGCTTTTGACTCCTGGAAGAATAAAACACTTAATTTAAATTTATTTATTGAACCAAAAATACATACTGTGCTTGGATAAAGAAAATCCTGCTAACGAATCCCTGGTGCCACTGTTTGAAAGATACAGCTAGAACTTGGATACTTCATGTAGAAAAAGGCATCTCTTAATCAGTACAATATGTTTTCCCACAGATAGGAGACCCTGTGGTGTTCTGTCTCACTTCTCCCAGTTAAAGAATTCTCTGAGTCATTTTTTGTTGTTGTTTTTGCGTAGGCTCGGCATAGTCACGTGGAGGTGAATAGATCATCACCTGTTCAACCAATGTCCTAGGAAGAAACCTAAGTCTGTTTCCAGTTTTCAACTCTCAAAATAAATAAATAGATAGCTGCAGTAAACATCATCCTTCTTACAAAATGTACACTGTACCTCTCTCCTAATTTGGAAAAAGTAAACATAAACCCATTGGATAAAAACAAATGCAATGAAGATTGTAAAGATTCTGCTTATACAATATAAACTGTTAACATTTTATTGTAATTCCTCACATTTTTAAAAATACAAAGTCTTTTTCTTGTCATTTTTCTCTTTTTCTGTCTGAATGTGATGCTCTTCCCTCCACTCTGTTTTTTACATTAGCTACCTATATATGTGTGACATGAATCATCATCATGTTGTTTTGTTTTGTTAATTCACAAGAATAAAAGTTATTATAGCCTTTTCAGTTTCACACTTCATAGTGATACTGGAATTCATGAGGATGTATAGTTCATCTTGTTCTGCTTTGTAATAGTCTAAGATCCCCAAGTACAAGTCAGGAAAGTCCAAGAAGTAAAGCTCAGATCAAACAGTGCCTGCATTTACAGTTGTATATGATACTGCACCACTTGCTCCCACAACTATCCACATTTTCCCTAACAGGATGGGAGAAAATCTTCAGACCTCACCAACAGTCAACACATTCAGTGTTCTGTGGACACTTGTAACCATATAGCCTTTCTCATATGTTCATTGGCCATATGCATTTTGTAAATTTCATATTCATGTCACTTTATCATGTTTTAAGATTACCTTATTTAAAAATTCACTTTCTTAATGACTGAGGCTGGACCAGGCTGAAACCTGAAACTCCATCTTGGCCTCCTAAGCGGGTGCAGGTGCCCAAGGACTTGGATCATCTTCTGTTGTTTTCCCAGAGGCATTTGCAGGGAGCTATATTAAAAAAAGGAGCAACCTGAACTTGACCTGACTCTCCAACCTGGAATGCTGGCATTGCAGGCAGCAGCCCCAGAACAGTGTACTGTAACCTTCTCAGTGTTATAATGGGTTGAGGGATGCCCTCCTTGGTAACCTACAGGAGACTCTTCCCCATCTTTGATGGAAATTCAAGCAAGAGTCCAAGCCCACATGGCTTCTCTGAGCTCAGGCTTTTTCCCTGTATGTCAGACCCACAGCTTTTGATGACCACTAAACAAAGTTTTTAACAAGCCTCAAGGCCAGTTCATAACTCAAACAAGAATCTGGGTACCTTGACAGGACTTGCTACAAAGGAAGCTTTGCTTCCTCCCAGTAACCCACACAAGTAGAAGAAACATGCCTTGTGTTGATGGAGTACCTGCTTGAAGACCTAGAGAGAAATCCCTACATTAAACAAACCTTCCTGTTCTCATAGAGCTTTTGTTAGAGCTCAGTGTTGGTGCAGGGGGGGAAGGGGGAGGAAGGAAGCAGTAAACACTATGAATAAATCAAATAAGTTCCCACAAATGATTCTTTCAGCTGGTGATCCACCATATTGGCCTTCCCCCCAAGGTACTCAGTGACAAGATGGTTCAGATCATGTGATCACAATAATTACTCTTATCTCAGAAGGCTATGAGCATGGTCACAGCATTCCACAGAAATCTGTTGAAGAAAAGCCCTGAAAAAATCCTTGCTAGGTCCTCCAGAAACACACGTGAAAGGTCTGCATTACACAAAGGCAGGACTAGAACCTGCAACTCTGAAAGTAGGATTGCAAAAGACATTGCATGTTAAGCCAATAAGAGACTTCTCAAAACACTTGGTGGTGGGCAGAGATTGGGTGTTTCTGAAACACTCATGGAGCAGCAGTGGGCCACCCATGGCACCTCAGACTGCTTCTGAGTTGGCAGGCAGGTGGTCTGGGTGCCAAAGGCACTGGGTGAAGACCTAACGCCACCTGGTTGCTCAGTGAGAATTTGGAGGTATGTGCTTACAGGGGTAGTGTGGGATGGCACATGAAGGGACAAACCGGTAAGGAATGACTTTTGAGGGACCTCCACAGACAAGGTCAATGTACTTGCAGAACTAGATCACGGAACACACCAGTGACAATCAGAACAGGGAATGGGTAATGAGAGGCTGGGACAAGACATAAACCAGCACAGGAGTGAATTTGGTCTACACCCACTGGTATTCATAAGAGCCAGGATGGGTGTAGAATGGGCTAGACTAGGCCTTGACCATCGCTGAACCATGTAGGAGTTGTGCCTGAGTATGGACCAGGTGTGGCTGTGCTGCAACACCCAATAGTAAGAACTGGATTGGGTATGAGCCAGTTAGGAAAGGCCACTGTTCCTGCCAGAACAACAAGTGGACAAAATCAACCTGGGCCAAGGACCCATCAGTGTGCACAAGATCCACCACTGGGAAGAGACCTGTTAGAGGAGCTTGGGAGCTCCTTTGTCAAGATGCAGTCCCTGCAGCTGAGCACAAGAAACAAGGCAAGGAGCAGCCCAAAGAAGCTCAGGTTACAGTATTTACCAGCATACATGTGGGTAAGGTCTGGGGGAGGTCCAGGCTAGGCCAGTTCATAACATCCACTGGCAGATCTGAGAACCAGGATGGGGTGCAGGAAGGGCCAGGTCAGCTGCAACACCAGCTAGGTCACACTGAGGTTGGTATTGGGGGCTGGATGGGCCAAACTAGGCTGCAGCATTCACCAGAAGGAGCTAGGATTGGAAACAGGCTGGACTGAGCCAGGCTGAAATACCCACTGGTGGATGCTGAGGTGAGGTGAGCCATGCCAGTCTGATGGGTGCCAGGTTAGTGAGCCCCATGGGTGAGGGATCCGGCATGGGCCAGCTTACCTGGCCCAGGTCCTTGGGTCTGCTTGTGAGAACTGGTCCTCCGTAGTGGAAAAGACAGAGCAATAGATGTTTGGCCCAGATGCACATGGAAGATATGGCAGCCCATTAAAGCCTGCAGAGGACATCTGGTACCATAGCACTGGAAGCAGAATAGAACAAATTGGACAATTACTCCAGCCAAAGAAGGGCAGCAAGTACCTAGACAAATGGAGACTCTAAGATAGAGTGTGTTAGCCAATTGACATTAGAAGGGTTTCCTCTCCCATGGATCGGCAAGATTGACAACATCTCAGAACTATCGCAACCATCTGGACAGAACCTTTGGAGTGTGAGCCACCTTGGGACCTTGGGTTGATGCTGAGTGGCTGTTCCCCATTCATGGGTGCTGGGGTGGGTGGGAGGCTGGGTATGGCATCTCTCCTAATCTCCTCTCTCCTGCTAGAGACAGGAAGAAGAAATAGCAAATTCTGAAACAATGATCACACCCACTTTTCCCTAACCCTAGATCCTTCCCACCCTGATCAACTGTGTAAATCTAAAATAAAATAAATTATAAAAAGAAAAAAGAAATGTGTTCCTTTTAGAACCCTCACCCACTGTAAATACAAACACATTCAGTTATTCTACCTAGCTATTCTACATTTCCTTCTAATCCTGATTTACTATGAAAACTTGATGTTGCTAATGAAGATGTCACATGCCAGCTCCACATGATTGTTTGGCTGATTTCTCTTTCTTTTTCTTTCTTTCTTCGTTTCTTTCTTTCTCTCTTTTCTCCCCTCCTCCCTTTCTTCCTTTCATCTTTCCTTCCCCCTTCCTTTCTAAGATATATTTATTTATTTGAAAGGCAGAGCTACCTGGAGGCAGAGTATGAGACACACAGAAATAAATGTTCCATTTGCTGATTCACTCCCCAAATGAGACTGCAATGGCTGGACTGGACTAGGCTGAAGCCAGGAGGCTAGATCTTTATCCAGGTCTTCCACATGGGTGCAAGAGCCCAAGCACTTGGACCATCTTCTGCTGTTTTCCCAGATACATTCACAGGGAGCTGAATCAGCAGTATAGCTTCTGGGGCAGAAACTGGTGCCCAGATGAGATGCTGGCACCACTGCCAGCTATGCCACAGCACTGGCCTGGGTTGATGTTGCTTGTCCTTTGGGAATCAGGGTGTCTATCTTCTCCTCCTGAGCAGTCTATCCTGATTGGTTCGAAGCAAATGCTTCAACCCACACAGTCACTTCTTTTCACAGAGAAAGAAGAACTAACTACACTTTTTTTAGTTGTATCTGAACTAAATATAACAGGAAATTACCCTTTCACTTACTCACATCTCTGTTCGCTTGTTTATTGTGTGTCTGCCTGGACTGGCTGATAAGCTCCCTGAGAACAGACAACTCATCTTGCTTTCACCTCTGCTCAGAAAACAGTGCTTGGCATGCATCAACGGACAGCTCAAACTAGGAGCAGGTTTGATTTAACAAAGCAGTTTTAATTTTGCTGCTCTCTCAGACACCTATTTTGCTTCCCTCCCTTTTTTCCACCATCCATTCTTCTCCTTGCATTTCTAATGGCTTCTCCCAACAGTCTGGCTTTGCTTCCAGCTTTGTCACCACCCTGAGACAGCCCCATGAAGACCAACCCAGGCTTCTTCAAGGTCACACCCAAGAACCTCTCTCACTCTTGGCTTCTTTGCCTAATCTCCAGGCTGGGCCTTGAGAAAACTCCCTGAGACGTTTCTCCTGGATGGGACCTGAGCTAACCCCTTTACCTTTCCATGTATTTTTCTTTTACCATCGTCAGGATGGGTTTTTCCTGCTACCTAGATGTTGTAAGAGGGTTCCCTGAGGTTGTATGCTTACACTTTTGCTTTTCCCTCTTTCCTCTTGATATGGACAGATGCACTTACTACCCTGTCTGTATCCTGTTATTCCACACATATGGGAGTCAGTGCAGTGGTCGAGAAGTAGCCAGGCTTTTGCCCTGGGCATGTGCAGATTTAGTGTCCTGAATTCATCTGATCTTAGGACTGATGCTTGTTGTGATTGCCTTGCTGATTGAAATTGAGTAAAAAAGAAGTCACCTGTCACTTCTGCACAAAAGTTTTACGAGCCAGGGCTTGGTTGTGTGGCTGCCCTTTCCTGACACTTGCAAGCCGTATGAGCTCCGTCATACTGAGAGCCTGAGGAGGAAGGCCACATAAAGCTCTGCCCAACCATGGAGAACTGCAAAGCATGAGTCATCAGTAGAGCTGACATCGGAGACTCTTTTCTCTCACCTTTAATCTCACCTCAGTTACTCCTTCGCATGGATTTTACTTTAGTACTAAACCATTTGCTTCACTGCGTATGGGGTGCATCCTGTGATGAGTCACTGTGTGTCAGTTTGGCTGACACACATGTGCGTTTTGCCCAAATATCTGGTAAAATGCTATTGTTAGATGTGTCTGTGTGGGTATTTCTAGAAGAGATCAGCACTTGAGTTGGTGGACTGAGTAAACAGCAGGCACTCTCTCCAGCATGCGTAGGCCTCATCCAACCTGCTGAGGACTCCAACAGGTCAAAAAGGCAAAGATGCACTGAATCCTCTCTGCTTGACCAGGACATTGGTCTTCTGTCTTGAACTTGGTCTCACACCATTGACTCAGGTCTAGACAGGATTACATCACTGGCTTTCCTGGGTCTTGGGTGTGCAGAAAGCAGACCATAAGACTTCTTGGCCTCCATAGTCACACAAGCTCATTATAATAGACCTCCCCCTGCATAGAGAGTATATCCACTTTCTATCAGTTCTGTTTCTCTAGAAACCCTGACTAATACACACTTAAACTTGCCTGCATGTGGTGCTCTGATAATTTATCTCCTATCCTTGGAATGCTTTCCTTCTTTATATAACTCTGTTAAAACCCAAGTTCACTTTCAGACTTCTCCTGAGATAAGAACTCATTCATAAACGTTTATTTGATCACTCCAATCAAGAGTGACCACATGGTTAGGGCTGGCACTATGGCTCAACTAGCTAATTCTCCATATTCAAGTGGGTGCCGGTTTGTGTCCTCATTGCTCCACTTATGATCCAGTTCTCTGCTTGTGACCTGGAAAAGCAGAGGAAGATAGCCCAATGCCTTGGGATCCTGTGCCCAATTGGGAGGCCCGAATAGGGCTTCTGGCTCCTGGTTTCAGATTGGATGGTATCAGCTTGGTTCAGCTCTGGACAATGTGACCATTTAGGGAGTGAATCAGAAGATGCAAGATTCTCTCTCTATATATACCTACCTTTCCAATAAAAATAAATAAGTATTTTTAAAAAGTTACTCCATTATTCTCTGATCGTAAGAACACTTGTTCTTCTCTTTTTCTTGCAATTTCAATCACAGCAATTTCTGCAGAACTTTCATCTTTCTTGGATGGTGGAATGTCCTCTACAAAGGTATCATATTCTGAGCATCTTTCCCTTCCCTACAGAGCATAGTGGCTAAACATCAATGGGCAGAAAAAGCATCAGAATATGGCCCCAACTCACAGAAGAGCTGTGTGACTGGACCTAGAGAATTTCAATGTAAGAATTTCAAAGTTTGATGAAACATAAGGCTGCATCCATGTTAGGCAATCATTAGTGTAGCAATTTAGTTTTGCAATTAAATAAAAAGGTTTAGACATTTCATCTTACCTGAATTTGAGATGTACTAGTGGTGATAATGACCACCTGGTTATTAGAAACAACTCTAACTTACCATCATTAGCTCTTCCAGGATAGCATACGAAAAGCTATTGACGGACCCCAGTTGCATACTTATGTCTGTTTATTTGCATCTGTAAGTAATGGAAATCATCAAACCCCTTGCTGTAATTTCTACTAGGAAAATAATCATTACTGATGTAATGGCTCCTTGTTGACCTTCTGCTTGTTCTAGGGTATCAGTTTCCAATCCTACCTACGTAGGCCTGGGAATAGAGATGCGAGAACTCAGTTAAGGAATGAATTGCTAAGGGACACTGATTCTCTAAAGGTGCATATTAAAGTGATTCTCTAAAGGAACATGGATTTTCTCTGAGCTCTTCATAAAACTGGGATTCCCTAGACCAGCCAGCATCAACAGTACCTGAGCACTTGTTGGGAATATAAATATAAACGCTGCTTCTTCTTTCCTTAGACTTTCTGAATCAGAAGTTCTGGCAAGTGTCTGGCTCACACACTTGAATTTTAGCAAGATCTTGGCAACTGTGAAATTTAGAAATTGTGGATCTATAGAGTTAATTATATAATCATAAATAAGAGTTCAAAAACTAGAATTAATTCCTTTATCCAGCATACTTAGGAAAAGATCCTTGGCCTTCCAGACGCTCATTTTTTCTTAATATATTTTATCTCTTACTCTATTGATGATCATGCTCAGATTTTATGACGCTACTGTGGTCCTTGCTTGCCAAATATTCTGAGTTTCATATTCTGAATTAGATATTCTTTCACAGTTTTGGCTTAATTTTTTTTTTCTTTTGGCTAACTAAACACGTGCAGCCCCATCAGGTCGATAAAAGGAGGGAGCTTGTTATGAGGACTAACATGAAGTGAATAGGAAAATCTAAGAATCTAAGAAAATGAAAAGAATTGAATATCTAAAACAGAGTTGGCCCTCATGATCTGCAGCAGAAGGACAGTTCTGGATTCAAGATGGGGCTAAACATCTTGACATAACTGCAAGGATACATTATGATGCCAAGCAATCATAGACTGTGTTGTGTGTTCCTGCAACCGAGTACCTTCCTAACCATGCTTCTGACTCTCTGTAATTTGGGGTTGTAGGGATAATTCCTTCAAAGCCTTTCGATGTAAGAGTGTTGTAAGTTCAGTTTATTGTTGGAGTGTCTCACTCTTGGTTATTTATAATGAAATATTTGTTACATCATCAATACACAGCAGACATGGACAAACCAGAATAGCGAGCCAACTAGCTGGCACCAGATGTTGATCGATGAGAATGGACAGATAATAAATTTCCTTAACAGACATACAGATGTGTGCTTGCTGAATGTCTGCATGGAAAAGTGGCTGTGATTTCTCCTTTGGGAAGGGATTGTTAGTGCAGCGAAAAGATGGGCAGAAACTGTGGAATTTTTGTTCAACATTCTGTCCACAGATTCCATAAAGACTATTCACAGAGTAGACACTCATTAATTAATGTTTAACTGCACATATTCTGAGAGCTTTATTTACATATTCATCAATATTTAAATTATGTTTCTATGTATCTGAAATATAATTTCTAAATCAAATTGAATATGTTGTTCCTTCCTTAAGATGTGGCTTTCAATCTTACTATTCATATTTCTGCTACCCTTGCCTCACCAATATTAACATGAACCATTTCCATAGCTTTCTAGTTCATCTTCCTGTCTATAGAATAGCTTTTTCTAATATAACTTCTATACTGTCTCCAAATAATCTGTTCCATTGTTTGAATTTCTTAATAGCTCCAATTTTCTATCTTGAAAATACAAATAAGTATAAAAACACACAAAAGAGGGATATTTATAAATATCCTAGTTCCCTTGGGGGTAAAGAGTTCTACCTTGAAGATTAATTCTTAATGTTTTCTGAACTTGAAGTAGCTTAAAATATATTTGTAAACATAAAAGGAATGATGCTATATTGTATGTATATATATGTATGTATATATATATATACACACACATACACCTCCACAAACCTTTATCTGATCATACGTATACATACACACATATATGTATATATATAGAGAGAGTAGTGCTAATCATAAAAATAATTTAGCTTTTTAAGCAGTAAGTTCCATAGGATATCTGGACTTATCTTTCTGCTTACTACAACCATAAAACAAAATTTCATAGGAAGCAATTTTTTCAAGCTTGAAACAACACGTTGCAGCACTGTAATCTTGAAAGAAAAAAACAAAAACAAAACACAACAAACAACCTCACTAGACAAACCCAGAGGCACTCTGTTTGCTGATTTCTGACTAATAGTACTTCCCTGGTACAACATAGCATTCTACAAATCTAGCACAGTTAGCATTCTGATGTGTAGGTCAGAACACCTGAGACAAAGAAAGTACTGAGTGGTGATTTCAGAAGTTAACCTGAGGATTCATCTCAATTCTTGACCAAATTCTTGATAGTGTTCAACCAGACTCAAAACTTCAACTGCATAGAGGGAATAGCCTGAGAGGTCCTTTTGGGAGGTGATGGAGACACCTCACTGAATTCTTCAGGCATCCAATTAGACAGGGAATGCCTCAAGAATAAGGGTCATGTTGTCACACCAACGTCAACAATTACATTGATCTACTCTAGCAAAGAGTGAAACAAATCTTCCAAGACTGAAAATTTCAATCATTACCTTAATTTTATTTTAAATACAAAGAGAAGCATGGTTAGGTACCACTGAGGATCTTAACAGAGAGATCTTAAAAATCAGGTCTATACTTATATGTTTTTAAATGTATTTTTACTTGAGAAGTAGAGATAGAGAGAGAAGATCTTCTATTCACTGGTTCACTACCCAAATGCCTGCAATGGCCAGAACCAAGTTGATCCCAAGCCAGGAGCCAGGAGCTTCTTTCAGGTCTCCCACATGGATGTAGGGTCCCAAGGACTTGATCCATCCTTTGCTGCTTTTCCCAGCTGTAAGCAGAGAGCTGGATTGCAAGTTGAGTAGCCAGGATATGAAATGGCATCCATATAGAATACCAAGGCTACAGGGTGGAGAATTAACCTGTTCTGTCACTGCACTAGCCCTGCCACATATATTTTTTAAAAGTTTTGTAGAAATGGAAGAAAGGAAGAAATTTTTCTGGACTTCTGACAAGAAATAATGGAGACTGGAAGACAATGGGACCACCATTAAAGTTCTGCAATGGAGAAGAACTCAACAAATAATTAATCATCTCCCAAAGACAAATTTTAGTAGCCCACTTTGTGGCATAGCAGGCAAAACTGCCACCTAACTTGCAAGCATTCTATATGGGTATTGAATCATGTGCCGGATGCCCCAATTCTGATCCAGCTTCCTTGCTAATGGAAAATCAATGAAAGATGGTCCAAGTGCTTTCGAGTGCTTTCGACCCCTTGCCAGCCACATGAGATGTCTGGAAGTAGTCCTTGATTCCTGGCTTTGACTAGCCCAGCCTTAGCTGTTGTGGTTATCTGGGAAGTAAACCAGAGAATGGAAGAACTCTCACTCCCTTTCCGTCTCTCTGTAACTCTCCATATATATGGATATATATATATAAACTTAAAAGTTTGAGTGAGATGAAGATATTTTCAGAACATTAAGCCTGGAAATTTGTTGATAACAGATATATGCTATAATATGTGTTAAGCAAGCTCTTCAGAGTGAAAGGAAATGACACCAGATGGAAATGTGAAGCTACAAAAAAGAATGAGAGAATTGGAAAAAAATAACATTGTCAGATATAAAAAGGATACTTTTCTTCTCTTAATTTCCTTGACATAAAATTGACTAATATTATTTTAAAGTAATACATTGCATTATGGCATTGTATTACTTCTATAGACAAGCTAGATTACATCAAACAGCAAAACAGTCCAGGTGAGTAGAATTTTGTTGTCATATTCTTAGATTATATGAGAATTACAAAATACAAACTCTGCCTTGATGTTACTATAATCATAAAATTAATAAAATCAAATAGCAAATTAAAAGTGGAATAGTAAAACATATAGTAATCTAAAAGGGAAAGAACAGCTAGAATTAGGTTAACTTAGAGATGAATGTCAAAATAGAAGGCTTAAAGTCAGCCATATCAACAATTGCGTTACAAGTAAGCAAATATAAAATTTCAATTGAAAAGCAGAAGTTATCAGACTAGATTTAAAGGCAAATGCAAACCTTATGCTAAGTAAATGAAACAACAGATGTTGCTTCAAAAAACTGGCATGGGACTGAAAGGATAGAAGCACTGTACATACGAATGACTGTGTAAGCAGAATATCAGCATAGAATTCCAGACAAGGAGCATTACCAAAGAGAAACTGTTTAATATCTGGAGGACAGAGCAGTAATATCTCTTATGCAGTTAGTAACAGGAATTCAAAACTCATGAAAAGAAAAAAGAAAGTGACAAAGCTAAGAGAAGAAATACACTTAAGACTATAGTTACAGATTTTAGTACTTGTAGTAACTGATAGCATTAGCTAATAAGGTTCTAAAGTATTCTAACAATCATATCAACAAAGTCGACTTATTTAATAATTCTAGAAGACTAACATCAGAAGCACACGCCCTTTTCAAACATAGTTGGCATGTGCATCAAGATCAGACGGCTGAACAATTTTCAGGTAGACACTTTGCTTGTCTGAAATGATGTCTTTGTTTACTACGTCATTGCTAGTTCTTGGGGAAAATATTTCTTTTTCGAAGTGTCTTCCTAGCAGCCACGACCTCGCCCGGTCTCTGACATTCACAGATAGACTGCTCTTCAGAAAGACACCAGTTGTAACTGTATAATTCAGAGAAGACTCTGAGGATTTTTTCTGCTTCCATTTTCTTTTCGGTTCTCATTTACATTCTCATTTCTCATTTGCATTCACCTTTCTCACCTGCCTTGCTCCAAGCTAGATCTAAAATTAAAAGGGAGCCAGGAAAACAGGCAGGAAAAACAGACCAAATTCAAATTAAAGGATCTGTTATTTTGAAATATTTTTAACTCTTTGGTCACACTCTTTTTCCCTCTCCCTCTTTTTTGCCTATATCCCCTTTTTTCATATCTTGAACAAAGACCTGTAGAGTTAGAGCTTTAAATGAGGAACCCAGTATTTGCAGTGGAGGACCAAAATGTGATGCATTGTGACAATAGAAAATACATAAGTCAATAAAAGCATGCCTTTAATACCCAGAGATGGCTATTGAAGGCCAGTACACTTAGAGCAGAATTACTGGGTATTTTTAGGAGACTATTTCTTGCATAGTTCTAAAGCTTCAGACTCTCTGTTCTGTACCTGCTCACTATTCCTCTCCAAGAACACCTTGAAGGACTGAAATTCTCTATGTCTTTGGTCACCAGTTTTGCACCTTCAATTGGTTACCCCCGGACAGATGTCAGAACATCAGCAGGTTCTACCCCTCCTCTCAAAACTATGGAGAATTTTTGTTTTGACTTCTGCATCTTCTTTTTTCTGCCAGAATATTTATTTCTATGTGGTATAAAGTACAAACAATAAGGTTGGGAAATACATACTGCAAACAATTCCTTCTATCTTTATTCACAGTGATCTTCAACTATATATGATCTTCTTAAAAGCACAATGTCATAAACATCTGGCATAAGTTTCATGGATATTAGCACACAAGCTGTATAACAAATTAAGAATGTACTATGCATGCCTTCCATTGGTTTACTCTCCAAATGTCTAAAATTGCTAGAGTTGTTCAGGCCGAGGCTAGGAGTTGGAAGCTTCCAGGTCTCTCACATGGGTTGCAGGGGCCCAAGCATCTGGGCCATCCTCCAGGGATTTCTCAGCTGCATTAGCAGGAAGCTGAATTGGAAGTGGAGAAGCTGGGATTAAAAGCAGCATCCTTATGGGATGCAGGCATTGTAGGAGGTGGCTTAACCTGTTACTTGCCTCATAAGATAGTCATAAGGATTAACTTGGATCATATGGATTAATTTGTGTAAACTGTAATATGTAACATTACAATCACTCTTACATTAATACTATCAGTGGAGAGTTACAAAACTTTGATCTTGGTCCTGTTTTGGTCAATATTTTGTTAAAGACAGGGATGATGACAGGAAATGTCCTGATCTGACCTGCTACAAGTAGGTATGAGGTAGTATGTTTGGTGGTTCTTGAAGCCTCAGCAAAATGAATGAATGGCAGGCTTAGGACAGTCATAATGGTTTTGGCAGACTGGACTACTGGACAAAACAGTGAGAAAAAATTAGCAAGAATAGATTTATGTCTTTCCTTGGCTTAAAAACGAAATCCCACAAGGACCGGATGAGCCAGCAATTGCCATGGAAGAGGAAGTGAAAGATTTGGTTGCAATCAGCCCAATGTGACATGTGATACCACTGCAGAAAAAGACAACAAAATCATGAGAGGTGTCTACAGAAATAGTCCATAGTACTGGGCTAATTCCCATCTGCTCTTGTTTCCTTATTTCTGGATAGGATGAATGGAGGATAAATGAGATTATGAGGTTTCTAGTAAGTGACACGTGGTTAGAGTGGCTGGAATCACTTGCAAGAGAGAATAAACAATAGTGGTAATTACAGTCACCACCACTATAGTAACTGCCAGTATGAGCTTGAACTTACATGTCTGATACTGTTCTAAGTCTCTTACCTTTTTTACTTCATCTCCTCCTCTCAACAGGAGAGCCAGGTATCATTCTTATTTTCATTTTCTTCATTTTGCACATGAAACAACAGAATACATGACCTAATGAATGTTATATGGCTGGGAAGTGATGGAGCAGGTATTTGAACTCAGGAATTCCTATTTAAAACAAACACTTGTAGCCAACACATTCTTCTTTTTTAAGAATTGAAAATAGTATCATCTAGAATAAATTTTTGAAAGACAGTTCTTGAAAGGACAAGGAGGGCTCATCCCCTTGCTGTGTGTTTCTAGTCAGTACTAGTCTAGGAAGCCTAGAATTCTGGAAGGGTGATTCAAGTCCAAAATCAGGAATTAGAGTCAAACAGCAATAATGGGTTTGCATGCATTGCATAGCTTATTTCTCCATCTACTTGCCAAGAGCAGGGGTTGAATGGTCACCATTTAGGGTTTCATCAAATGTTGCCATTAGGTTGCCATAGGTAACCACAATGATTTCTTCAATATATTAAAATTTCACTGGATTTGGTGAAACATATTAATTAAGACGCATGACTTCAAGTAGCAGGAACCCGAAATAGCTGCAGCTAAAGTGTAGGGGCTGTCTTGGAAGAGCAAGGAGGCAGCTGGTTTCAACTATAACAGAACCAAGAAAGTGACACGTGTAGGCCTGTCTCCACAATTCTTGCCTTCAGGTGTCACTTTCTGGAGTTTATCCTATCCTAAACAAACCTTCATTATGTATCAGGAAACAACAGCCATTAGCCAGATCCTTTTGTTTTTTTCTTTCTCATTTAATACTTTCTGTCACTAGAGATAGACTGCCTCTTTGGCATGAAAGCAAAACAAAATAAAACAAAAATAAATCCTCACAGGCAAGGGCACAGATTGACCTAGTTTGAGTCTGCAACCCCACACCATCATTCACTAGCAGAGGAATGGGATTCTTCAGAAAGTGGCAGTTCTCATGGGATCTATAAGGATAGATCCAGAAACAGAAAGCATTGACACACAGGATCCCCTGACCCAAGGAAAAGACAAGAAACTGGCACACAGAAGCCTGGAGAATAATATTGGCTTTTTGATATAACCCTATGAGCATGAACTTGAGTGCTCAGAAATCTTCCGTGTTGAGGACAGTGATCTTTCTGTGAACATCAGGATTGGACACTCACAGTGAAGGCTAAATATTTGGCCCCTACAATATGTTCACCCTTTAGCTAAGTC
The DNA here is from genome assembly GCF_017591425.1 of Ochotona curzoniae. Taxonomy (NCBI): domain Eukaryota; kingdom Metazoa; phylum Chordata; class Mammalia; order Lagomorpha; family Ochotonidae; genus Ochotona; species Ochotona curzoniae. Next base: position 23,945,715 of record NW_024465751.1, read on the forward strand.
TTCTTTTTTTGAAAACAGAACTGTAGACTCAGTTCCTATAGTCAGACCAAAACATTTAATTGGATCAAGAGCTGAGTAATGTTCTGAGAGCCATGTTAAATATAATTATATAGAAAATCAGCTCTTACCAGTTAGGTCATTTACAAAGCAATCTCACATCAAGTACAAGCAAACATACTTCTTGGTGATATTAGAAACAGCCCAAGGATGCAGAAATCTGTATTTACTTGTTCACTGTTCAAGCATTCACAAGCATTTTCTGTATGCTGACCATATTTATAGATGCTGTACGGTTTTAAAAAGTGGCAGAATCGTGCTTTCATTCCCTCAAATATCTTACTTTCCCTTCTCTCTGATTAGAATATTCTTTAGCCCCTCTGGGTTTCTGCTACCATGCTTCATTGTGTTTTGTATCAACCTTTGATGTGTTGACAAGTTTAAAACACTGGGCTGTATCCTCTTTTACATCCTTGGGGCTTCACATTAACAGGGGGTTCACACTTGTCATCTTTCACTTAATGTGTCATTAATAGAAGGAAAGCCCCATTAAGACAGAGCCATGTTTGCTTTGCTCACTATGCCTGCTGGAGTAGTGTTTCAGAAATAAGAGAAGAAGCATTCATTGGACAGATAATTATTGAGCACATATGTGGTAAGCATTGTTATTGGTACTTAGGATACAGAAGATGAAAAATAATAGATAGGATTCCTGCCCTAAAGAAGCTTACCTGTGAGTGAAGTGCTAATTGAACGATATTAGAGTATAATTTTATTGAATGATATATAGCTCAAACCTCTAATTTCCCAGGTGAGGAAATGAATCCCGGAAAAACTGAACGATCTAAATCAAACTACATAGAAAATTTGAGTGGCATACTTTTAGATTGGTTCATTCACTCAAAAACTTTTCTCCTATACACTACTCATTTTATCAACCAAAGGTGGGAGTGTGAACTTATTTATTCAGTGAATGAATACGAGTAGGACATTGATGGAGGGTATCCCAAGGTGAGTAGAGACAAACGCAGACAGCACTTAATTTTTATGTGTACAGAATAGTAAATGTTTAGTCTGTAATAGACACACAGCATTGGCAATTTCTTGCCCAGTGCCTTTACGTGACAGATCGTCATGCTCCTTATTGTTGCTTTTGAAACTTCTGACACCTGAAGTCCCTGGTGTAGTGGAGAGTTCGCATCAACATTTTAGGGTATGATCAGAAATTGCTACTAGTGCTCACTTCTAAGCTCAGAGTTGCAAGAAGGGGTCACAGAGACTATTTTGGAGAAACGAGAAGACTGTTTCAAAAGAGGACAGATGAGAAAAGCAATGGGATATTTTTAAACCATGGGAGTATATGTATGGCCAAGACAGCTCATTAAACTATGAGGGAGTGAATTCTGAATAATAAAAAATATGGTTGGGGACCTGGGATGAAACTAAGTCCTTGCAGAAACGATTGTTTTAAAGACTGGTGTAAACTAGGATTAGACCTCAGTTGGACAGCTAAATCAATGTGAGGTCGAAGTGGCCCTTCAATTTGGAGCCTAGGAAGGGCACCATGGGATGGAAATTGTTTGAGGGTCTCCTTCGATTTGGGAAACACCCTGCAAGGACCTGGAGAAGCTCCTCCCCCACTGACACTCCCTCAACAGCAGCCAGTCCACGGACAGCTGGTTGTATGGCAGGTTACCACACATGCCTCATTCCGCATTGCTCAGCTGACAGAAACACAGAAGCATAAACCCATGGCCACCTCCACCATGATCGCTTAGGCCAGAGCTGAGCTGGTACTTGAATCCCCTGGGACTTCTGGCTATCATGGCCAGGATTAACACAGAAATTCCACTCATTTCGCTCAGAATATGTGAACTGCTGAGTCCTTTCACCAGAGAGTACCTCAATCCAATAATAATCTTAAAAACAAAACAAAAAATCTAGCATCTTTCAATGATGTGAGCAGAGAGCTTCAGGGACCTCAAAGCAATGCTCTCCTGAGGAATTTTGGCTAAAACCATAGCCTATGCAGAGTTAGGAAAGGATGATCTTGTAGTCTTTCAACGACAAATGAGGTCAAGGATAAGCTGTGGCAGGGGAGAAGTCAGAGAAAGCACTTCACACAGCGTCTGTAAAGAAAATGTTTTATTTAAAGTGTTAATACCATCACCAGAATGAATTTGATTTACATTAGTTGGTGTGTTGGTTACAGGACTAATCCTCCCTCTTTCCCCCCCCAACTGAAATTCCCTTTACTTTGAAAACATACTATGTACAGGGCAGCAATGGTCACTGGCATGGTGCTATTTACATGACTAAATCATAGTTGAGGTGCAGACATGTGAAAATTCAAAAAGACAAACAAAAAAACACAAAATACACCAACTTTTAAATAAATACTGCATAATGACAAGTATGTACAAATATTCCACACAGTTATGTCCTTCTTATTAAAATTAGAAATAATTTGTATAGGAATATGCACAAAAGATAATGTGACTGCATCTTACTATCGGGAGAATGGATGACCTTTATTCTAAGGGGGTAGTGTAGACATTACAGGCCTATTTAAATCAATTGCTGCTGGTACACAGGTGTCTAAATTACTTCGATACAGTTTTCTCCTTTCTTTTAATAATTTTACCTGGGTCCATCGCATATCACAAAACATCAAGACACAGGCTCGGTGTATTTCATATTGCACCACGTAAAGAGAAGGCATTTTTAGTGATACTCATTTTTAACTTTTGCACCATATCAAGCATAACAACTTTTAATGGTCAGCACTGAATCAAAAAAATAAAAGCAAAGAAGACAAATTTTGTGCATGGCCTTAATCAAAAGAAACGGAATGTATGTGGATTTCAAAAATTATTACAAGGAACTTAATTCATAACAATGTATGAATAATTAAAGTATGCATTAACAACAAGAAAATATGGGTGGCTTATTACATTAACCAGTGACTCTTCCTCCAAATAGGGGAACTGGGAAGAAAGTTGACCTTGCAGCACCACCCAATGTCTGTGAAAGCAAAGGCAGGGGTTGTGACTTAAGGGATTTTTCTCGGAGACTTTTGGTGATGGCATCAAGGAACTATCAATAGGCATACTGACTTTTTTGTGTCACCTAAAAATTGGAGCTTTAAAATTGTTGCAAATTTATGCTTACTATATTTCTTTAGAAATATAATTTGTGAAAAATTGAATTTTTACTACAGAAAAATGAATTAATAAACAGCCCTGTGTTTGGGGGCTCCAAATTTTCAGCATTGTTTCTATTCACATAGGAAATGGAAACTGGCTAAAGAAATTGCTTTAACTGATTAAAAAACAAACAAAACCTACGACCTTCTATAAATAATACTTTAACCCCTGTATGAATAATGCTGGTGCTAAAAATAAACTCATTAGACATCACAATGGCCACATGATTTTAGGAATTTCCTGTAAACAGAATTTTGAAGGTGAAAAAAAATTACCATGCACTGTACAATTGCAAAAGTTCGAATATCTTCTTTGTCGAATACATGCTGACTTACTTTAATGTACTCCCAAGTCATGTTGCAAAATCCTTTTCAACATGCTTGAAATAAAGAAAGCTCTTAAAGAGTTGTTTTTCCTTGAGAAATTTATAAATTCAGAAGCACTGATAGTTCTGAATGAAACATGGGGTGTAAGAGAGGATCAGATGAAAACTTAGTAAGCTTTTAGCATATGGTTCATTCTGGTAAGTAGAAAGAAAAGAGTAAAAGAGGGGACAATAGGAAAAGTGAGACAGAGAAGACGAAAGAAGATGTGAAAAATTTGCACATATTGAACTTCATAAGATTTGTATATTTAACATGGAAATAAATTGAGTATATTATACTTATTTGTCACAGAAACAGAATTTTCAGTATTTTTTAGAAAGTACTTTCGTTTGTAATGTCTGCCAAAACACAGACTGCGTAGTTTAAAGAATAAACATGGTCTGTCTTTGTATCACCCTGTTGCATTCTCTCCCCCTTTAAAACCATGCACTAGTGAAATTTATTTTTAAAAATAATATAAATTGTTGAAAATGGCTGATTTTTATTCTTGTTTTGCAAGTTGCAGCCCCAAGAAAATAATTTATGTATTCAGCTAATCTGTGTCCATGCAAAAAGAGTTTCTTTAATTTCATTCAGTCCAGTGTTGCCACAGATCTTGTTTCCAGAGTCCAATGTGTCTTGGCATTGGTGAAGGAGGTGTCCACTGGAGCTGCCCAGTCGGTCTCTCTCTCCCTTCTGGACTGACCACCCTGCTTCATCATCCAGAGAGGGGCTTGTGCCCTGCTCCTGACCAGTTCTTTGGTCTTAGGCTTTTCACCTGATGCTTCCTAGAACTTGTCTCCTTGATCTGTAACATGGCTTAATGGTTATACAACTCCATGTCTGTGGCGTAACAGGGCTTTGGGGTCAGATAAATGAAGAAAAAGGTAAGATAAAAATATAAAGGTGCCATTGAAAAGGGCTTTTGTTGCATGAAACTGACTGATTCTTTGAGATTAATCCATGGCTTCAGATTGGACCAAAAATGAGTGTCACTGAACTCCACAGCTGATAGTTCTTCACCTGAGGGCCTTCGTTAGGGCACAATGTGTGCGACTTCCTCTGAGAACACAGGATCGCTTCGTATCCCTAGAAACAGGCTCAGAAGACACAATATTAAGCATGCAGTGTTACCAGGGTTGGCGACCTGTGAAATTTTTTTTTTTTTTTTGGAACGCTGGTTGCTGTGACAACAGTTTTACAGCTGCTATGAGCGAGAGTAGGAAGGTCCAGTTGAACTTTCCAGAGATGATTGGGAGGCTCTTCTTGTCAGAGGGGCCAATGTTGGATCTACTAGAGAGGAAGGTGGAAAAAGTTTAAACCATCCAATCACCATGTTGGATAGTTCCAGTTCATCTAAAAGTATCTGAGCCACTCCCATGAAGGATTTGTGATCCATGCGACCATAATCTCCCCAGACAATAATCTGTTGGCAAAATTACAAAGAGTAATGTCAGCATAACCATGTACATAACAGAAGTTTTATAAAATACACTAAAATAGTAACATGCATTCAGTTAATGTTCCAACATCAAAGACCAAAAGCACTCGCATTGGATGACTGGGATAGCTGTCTTCAACTTCCAGAATCTACAAGTACATCAAGAGACCTTACAGTCTTACAGTGTCAAGATCATAAGCAGTCCACGTAGGCTGGTGTGATGGGCCTTGGCAAGTCACTTTAAAGGGAATGACAATGGGCATAGCTTTATAGTACTGGTCACTGCCTTGAGTTTTCAAAGAATTTTAATGGTGAGAAACAGAAAAGAATGGAATCAAAAGATCCTGGGTCTAAGATCTGACTCCATGAAATAATGGTAACGGATAAACAGTTAAACAAATACCTGTAAAACTTTTCCTTGGGGACTCTCTTCAAAAGATAACAGCTGCTGATAAAGAGGTTCCAGCGTTTTTCTTGCCACTTTTGTTTTCTTTTTGGCTATGCAGACTCCATTATCTAAGAGATACACCTTTACGTATGGTGCTTAGGAAAGAACATATAAAGAAGACCAAGTGAGGACTGTGGCTGTCGCATGCCTACCCACTCACGGTTGTCGGCTGTAATAGCTCAATCTTTGCTTGAAAAGTCACTGGCCTTCTCACGTTATTTAAAAAATGATTAGATAAACAAAGGATAATTTCCAAGAGTGTTTTAGGTGATGTTGTCACAGCTTGAGTTTATTATTATTTTGCTATGAGCTAGTTATATAAATTTACAGATTACATTACATAATAAGAAATGCTTCCAGCTCCTAACAGTATTCAAGAGAAATGCCTTACTCATTTATTTAAAATTATTGACATATGAATCTAAATAAACATCCCCACACTTACTCACTTATCACTCAAAAGCATTTATTTATTGGTGGCGGGTATGAAACAGTGATGAAATTTTAGCTGTCATCTTCCAAGCAACTGGGAAGAAGCAGCTGATTATGAATTGTACTGTTTCAAATTTATCTGGGAAACACTCAATAGAAGCAATTTTCCTGGAATTTGCACTCATGCAGTTCTTTATAGCACAAAGAGCGAACTAGCTCCAAGACTTCTACCAACTCAATTCTCTTAAAAAGGCTGTACAACCAGAAGCACAGAGTAATAAATGATATAATAGAATGACTGCAAGGATAGATAAGTTAAGAGGTTCAAAATTACAAGTCAGTCGGTGGAGATGCTGAAGCTGAGAACCAAATTCAGAATCCTCCTGAACTACTGCTTTTATGCATCTGCTCAGACAACTTCTGCACAATCACTTGGAGTCATGGTGGCATTTCCATGGCTTCAGGGACCTCAGCTTATAATGACATTTCAGTATGAAATATGAGGCATAAAAATTTATGACAGTGCCTATCTTGCTTTATCTATTACAGGAAGTAAGTCTTACCACTAAAATATCCAGGAGGCAATAGGCTTGTGGGGAGGGTGTACCTATTTTTATTCTAGTCACAGAACACTAAAGAATCCTCAGCAGAAATTTTGCAGCTCTAGATAAACTCAAGAATAATACAAAACTCCAATTCACATGAGAAAAAAAAAAACTTTTAAAGTACATGTTGTGCTGAGACAAATCATCCAAATGTGGCAGTATTGATTTGAAAGCACTTTCTATCATGTACGTATATGGAAAACAGTTGACTGACATTGTCCCCAACAGCTCACTCTGGAGATGCCTACTTAAGACAAACACAGTCTACAAGAGCTTCAAATCAGTCAGATAACTCACCCATCTGAGTATCCTTCATTGACTCAAAAACAAACTTTTCAGCATTTAAACAGTCTCTAAATGAAAACATATGAACTATGATGGTTTATGGATAACAACAGAAAATGTCTTCTGTTTTTACCTGGCAGTGTCTTGGAACCTGGTTTTACAACAAGGCCACGGGCCCGAATGATTTCCACCTCCAACTGTCCCTTTTTGTCCATCATGCCTACCTGAATGTCACCTAGTAGTACATGGAAAGGAAACAAACATGTCTTAATATATAAACACTGCAAAAAAAAATGCTCATGGTTTCACACCATGAGCTCATGGTTTCACACCATGAGCAAAAAATCATGGTTTCACACCATTTCAGACATATTTAAGATCCTAGCAATGATGTCTTCTTTTGAAAAAGCAGCAGAAATGGTAATAGAAAAATAAATCTTTTCACTGTTAAAAAATCAATGATACTTTATTCTTGCTGCTCATATGGTTAGCAAGTCTATGAAATGCAGAGAACATAATTTTTAATGATATAAAAAGAAAGCCATGAAATCATGTGACCAACATTCTTACCCATTGCAGGTGTAGCCAGGGTCTGGCGTCCCACCAGCTGAGCAGGCCCAAGGCCATCCAGGAAATCACTGAATTGGCTGTCGGAGGCCAAGCGGACACCAGGGAAAATCAGACTGAAAGCAAAATAACACCTGGGCTTAAACCTTTGAAACCTACTTATCCCACACCAGCTCAAGTTTCCCTCTAGCTTTCTTATGATGGCAAGATAGGTGGTATCACCATTCGGCATTTAAACTTATTGATTCACAACATCCTCTCTGCTTTCCTTGGTTCTTCCTCCAGACTCCTTAGCAGCCCCATGAAGCACCAGAAGCACCTGCCACACTGTCCTAAAAGCTTCTTGTCTCCCCCTTCTTAGGTCTGGAGGACAGGGACTGTGATTTACATGAAAAACCACCCAGTATATATTTGTGCTGAGCATGTATTCCATGCCAGGGTTTGCCTTAGTGAATCCTCTTAGTTGAGCTATGAGATAGCTTCTGTTATTTATCATATTTTATGAACTAAAAACTCCTCCAGATCATTCCCATGAGTGTCTAAAAACGCTGCTATTTCTGATACCTGATCCTTCTCCTTCCCAAAACTACCACCGTCCTGACCCTACTTCCCTGTTTCCAGCTAGCATCCCTTTTCTCTCCTTGAAACGGCTGCTCTGAGTGCTGTAGCCACTTTCTTTCATCTTGAAACTCTAGTTATTTTTGATTTTCCCCACTACACAAAAACTTTACTGTTGTGACCATTAGGCCAGACTTAGCTAACGACCATGGTAGAGAACCCAACTACTATCAATATTCATCTACCTTGCCGTATTAGCAGCACTGGCCATGTTGATCCCTTCCTCTTACATCATCTGCATTTTACTTCTTGGATTCCTTAACCCCATAAGTTTCCTCTCTTTTTCTTCTGCCACTCTTCCTTAGTCTCTTTGCAATTTCAACCGCTAGATACAGGAGCTCAATCCTATGATCTCTTATCTTTTATGTAGAAATTCCCTTGGTGATCTAACAGTCTCATGGTTTTAAAAAGACATCTCTCCTGCTATAACCTAGACTACTATCTCCTACTTGTCCTCTCCTTTGGGCCCGAGACCCATATTCCAATACATATCTGCTTGGAAGTCTCGCAGGCACTTGAAATTTAAGTTGTTTCAGCTAAACTGAATCCCCCTTCTTCAACAGACAAACCCTGGCCCTCTCAGGGGATTCCCACCTTAGTAAATCACAACTTCGTCCTTCCAGTTGTTGAACCTGACATTGATCTTTCCTCCTTCTTCTATGTTATAGACTGAGTTATGTTCTCCAAACATTCAAGCCCTAATGTCCAGTATGACTGTACTGAGAACAGAGATTTTAAAGAGTCAGGGCTGAGGTCATAACAGAGGGGCCCTATTTCAATGTGCCTGACGTCCTTAAAGGAAGAGGAGGCGACAGCAGCCTATCCAGAGGAACAGCCAAGACAAGACACAAAAAGGATATTATGAACAAGACAAGGGAGAGGTCTTGAGAGAAACCAAATCTACTAATACCTTGATCTTTCTAGCTACTGGATCTTTAAGAAAGTAAATTTCGGTTGTTTAAGTCACGTAGACTATTGTCTATGGCAACCCTATTATTACATAAGTGCAGTGCACAGATAGATCTTCATTTGCTCTACTGTCAAAATGTATGCAGTTTGATTTCACTAATGCCGCCATTCCGGTTCAAGCCACTTCTGTATTGTTGTAAGAGTCTCAGAGGCCCTGTTGCTGTCCTCACATTTGTCTCCACCTCAGTCAGACCGATCTACTACAGTGGAATCAGGTCGTGCCAGTCCTCAGTCCCAGAGGCCCAATGATTTCTCATCCCACTGAGAAAAAAATACGAAAAGCAAAGTCTTCATAACATGTTAAGACAACATCAACTGTCTAACCCCAGCCTCCACCCCTAATTCCTCGTTACTTTTTCCACTCTCTCTTACTTGCTGGTGCAGGCGGCTCCTGCCTTAGGGCCTGAGCTTTGCTTCAGCCTTGAATATTCTCCCCATAACATGTATTCACTCAGTCACTTTCTTCTTTACTCAGTCATTCAGATCTTTACTCAGTCATGTCCTTTGTCCTGTTTATCTACTTAAACCCTACCTCCAACCTCTACCATCTCTGTTCCTTGCCCCATTTTTTTCCTTTATACTTAGAATCTATAATCTACTGCATTTTTTGCTAACTTTCCTTGACAAAATATTTCAAAATTGCATTATTTTTTATTGTATGCTGAAAGTTTGATAAGGGTCAGGATTTCAGTCTATTCTGCTTATTGCCATATTTCTAGCTCCTAGAACCATGCTTGAAACATTGTAAGCACTTAATAAATCAATACTTGTTAAGCTCAGTTGATTAAGAGCAAACTCAGAAAAATCAAATAATGGTTCAATGTTCTATAGCACCAAACCAAACCAAACAACCAACCAACCAACAACAAAGCAATAAATCACCGGATAAGAATCTAGGTTTATATGATCATAAGGCTCATGGCCTTAACTACTGATACTGACTTCTTCATACAACTATGTCCTCAACTCTTGGTCAGATCATCAGAATACCAGAAGGAATGGTAATAAATTTTAGATTAGTATTCATCTCATTTCTCTCTAATAACTAGAAATCCCTGGAGTAAGGGTGATAGTTGAAACATTTTTATGTCTTTAACAATATCTTTCAAGCAAAGTGCTTGATAGCCATCTATTTTTTATTCAATTATCCAACTAATTTTCAACTTTTTTGATGAACTTTCTTGAGCAAATATATTTGTTTCCCCTCCTCAAATTTCAGTTAATAATAATATTTTAGTCTATTTTTATAAGTAACTCATATAACTTCTTTTATAAATGTATGCAAACCACCTATGTGCCTTATGTTATATAACTGTGCTAGAAACATAATCCTTAGGGCATGTCTTTACTACGGGGCTCATAGCTCCCTTAGTCTCCCATTACAGACTGGCTGCACACCTTCTGTCTTAAACACCTGCTGTTAGCTTGGAGATAACACAGTGAGTTCAGTAGATTGCACTTTCCTCTCTTAATCGCATTCACATAGGTGCAGTTGCAAATGAAAGTTGATTTGTTGGCGAAAGGGCTATAAAGTCTTTACAAACGCTTTAAAAATATTTCAGGAAGTTGACTGAAAAGAAGGTTCCACAATAACTAAAAAAGGAAAAAGAGGCTCACCAACTTGGTGGCATTTCATTTTGACTATTATATTTAACATAAGTAAATTAATATTAAATAATCATGTTATTGTATTAAATTAAGCTTATATCAGAATTCCACATCTTTAATAATAACTTACACCAAGCGACTGATTTTTTAAGTAGCATTGTTCACACGGTGAACCTTGTGTGCTTATTAATTCTGTGCTTTTATCTATTATTTAAAGTCAGGGCAAAATATTTTAATGTGCAAGGCATCTTGCCTTTAAAGCAAAAACACTTTACTCCCCAAATTTATTTTCCTGAATATAAAAAGCCAGACAAGTCACTTGTGCAGGGGAAGTTGAGCAACGTTCTCCTTCACAGGGAATTGGTCTGTGAAAAGTAAGACAGGACTGTGAAGCATGTGAGTTGTTTATGAAAACACAGTGAGATGAAGAAGATGGTCTCCGGCAAGGGTTGGAAGAGCTCCTCATAACGGGCTGGCCTCACTCACTTTCCTTCCGAGCTGTAGCTGTTCATGCTGCCATCTGTAGATTCTCGGCTGGCTTGTCGAGTCATCCAGTTCCTCATTTCCACTGCCAGACCTGTCTCCGTACTTCTCTGGACAGTGCTCCGTAATTTTTTACCACCTGCTTCTGCCAGGATAGAAGACAAAAGGTGTCACAACTTTGTCATCACTAGCTGGTAATGAAAAACATCACCCAATGCTTTGAGATCCTCAGATGAAAAGATCTGCATAAATAACAACGAAGAAAAAGTGTTTGAAATCTTAATGTCTTGGATGGAAAATTTCTAAAAAAAAAAAAAAAAGTTAAGCGCAAAATACCATTGTTTTATTTCCATTTAAAACAGTGTTCAAATTGAAATCGTTAACATAAGAAAAAAGGAAGATTCAACCTAAGGAAAGTAAAATTAACTTTTTCCATTGTAATATTTCAATGTCAGGTTAATTTATGCCTATTCTTTTATTTTCATTGAAATACTTAAATGCTAAATTATTTTACTTCTACTCCCCTACTCCTTTTCTTTTGTTACAGTAAAACAACAAGGCCTTTATATTATTTACAAAGAACAGATGGTTTGTAATCTTCCAGTTGTAGCCCTGGTTTTCAACACACAGAAAAATCTCCTTTTGCAACCCGACAGATGTTGGAAGGCAAAGAATGTTATACAAAGGAGATGACCTTGTTAGTTAACAATCTCACATTTGTTGGTGATTTTTAGAAACTCCTCTTAAGACTGTGCCAGAATCCAGCAATATCAAATGAAAATGATTTTAATTTGGGGTCATAGATAGTTGTATCTCAAGGGTGCTCCTACAGTCTGGAGAGGAGGTCAGTTATAACACAGGTCACACCAACAGGAAACTGAGTCAAGTGCTAGTAGCTTTTTTTTTATGATGTGGCAGAAGTGTTCTCTGGAGCAGTGGCTGAGCGAAGAGCTTCACGTCACTGAGGGAGATGATTTGAATGGGTTTTGAAAAATATGGGCGGACTAGGATTCAAGGAGACATGTGAATACAGTGTCTTGGCCCAGGAAAACACAGAATGGACCAAGGTGTGAAAGCAGGAATGACTGTGAGCTTTGAAGGCAGGTGCCATGACCAGAGAATATGGAGTGATGGCAAGAAACTCAAATTACAAGGGGCTTGCATGTTGGAATGTTGGGGTTGAATGACTACAAAAACTGGAACAGGTGGGTGACATTCCAAATTGTTTGGATTAATTTATTGCTTTTCAGACCTAACTATCCATATTGACTGCACCGCTTTTGGGATACAAACATATGGTAAGCTCTTTGAGTGTCTGGTATTAGAAAGTTCTTTTTTACGTTTTTTAATCTTCATTGATATTGCCAGTGACTTGAAATTTCTTTTCATTTTACCTCTTATTATGCCCAATATTTTGCCCATAATTTCTTTTCATCAAGCCTCTTATTTTTGCCCATAACACTGCTTTAAATTTTACTGTCCATTTGAACTATAATTCATATTAAAATACTTTAGAGAGTACAAAATATAAATTATGACTGATATGCAATTTATTTCAGGATTCTAAGGCTCATAACTTAGATAACTGGTTATAAACATGTTGTACTGATACAAACTGTAAGAAGCCTTAAAGTATCGAAAAAATGAGGGAAAGCTGTTATTTATGGAGGAATGTTTATTAATAAGTGTAAAGGGAATGATAAAGTTTAAAATTATCTATTTCCAATATCCAAATAAATAAATAAATAAATGGTTCAAGCAGGGTTTAACAGTGGAGTTTAAATCCATTAAATGAAACTTGGAGAAAAATATTCATGTGAGCAAAGAATAATTTCCACAAATTAGTTATAATGCCCAAAGGAAACAATGTACAAACAGAAAACACCAATGAATCTGGAGCATTAATGAACAGTGCCAGGAGTGGGACAATCATGTACTTCCAGGTTTACCGCTTGCCACCTATGCAAAAATGCACAACATGTTTCTAATCAATTGTTTGGAACCAATTTCCAGTTTTTGAACATACAGGAGTTAGGGCAACAAGACAAACTATACATACACATCAGACAAACCTAAACCACGGAATATTGTTTCAGAAAAGTGGCCCTATTTCTCTCTTAATACCTTTTTTTTTTTTTTCCAATTAACACGTGTCTTACAGGAAACTAAAGAACATCAAATATCCGAGAATAAGGTCAATTACTTTCTCAAATAGTTCACACTTTGATGAATGCTATATGTGTATATACATGACAGCCAATTTCACGTGGCAGATTGCGCAGTAGGCGTCATGCTCTTCACACATCATGACTATTGATTCGTAGTTAATCTTGTTGTGCCATAAACATAATGGCCTCCTTCCCCGAACTAACACAAATACAATGATGCTTACTGTTCAGAAAAGTGCACTGATCCTTTCCAAAAGAAAATACTGCACATGTATTTGAAGTGAAGCATATCAACAAGACATGCTATGTACCACTTTCACTGGTGACATTTTCTGTGTACTTCAAATAAGGACTAATATTTGTTCACTTTGTGGAAAGAAATGCTACATTAGTCTATACTATCTCTACATTAACATTTTTTACAAGTTGACATTAAAAAATAGGTGAGGGATTTTTTTTTTCCTACACAAAAGATATCAAAGAAATGTAACCATCAAATGCAATGAATGTACTTAGGCTTCTTATTTGGGAAAATAAACATAAAACCAGAAACAAAATAAGCAAAGCAATGCCTAAAATAATTTTAAGAAAACTGGGGAATTTGAAGATGGATTGGATAAAAGATAGGATTAAAACAGATAGAACAGGGCCCAGCGAGGTTGGCCTAGCGGCTAAAGTCCTTGCCCTGTATGTGCCAGAATCCCACATGGGAGCTGGTTCTAATCCCAGCAGCCCTGCTTCTCATCCAGTCCCTTGCTTGTGGCCTGGGAAAGTAGTCGAGGATGGCCCAAAGCCTTGGGATCCTGTACCCATGTGGGAGACCTGGAAAAAGCTTCTGGCTCCTGGCTTTGGATCAGCACAGCTCAGCCATTGCAGCTGCTTAGGAAGTGAATCAGAGTATGGAAGATCTTTCTCTCTGTCTCTCCTACTCTCTTTCTAATAAAAGAAAAACTAAGAAATTTTAAAAAAAGAATAGATAGGATAGCAAATGATTAATTTAAGATGGGTGACAATATAGATTGCAAAGAATTTCACCATTCTATGAAGATATACAATTTCAGTGAACCTGACAATGCAGAATATGAATATGTATAGGAAACATGACTTGCACAGGAAACAAGATTCCTGGGGCTGGTATGGTACAGTGGGTTATGCTGCCATTTGAGACACTGTCATCCTCATCTGAGTGTCAGTTCGAGTCCCAGCTGCTCTGCTTTTGAACCAGCTCCCTGCTAACATGCCTGGGAAGGTGGAAAGTGACACAAGTGCTTCAACCCCTGCAACCCACATGACAGACCCACGCAGAACTCTGGGCACCTGGTTTTGGCCTAGACCAGCTCCAGCTGTTGTGGCTTTCTGGGGAGTAAGTGAGAAGATGGAAGATCTTTTCCCCTTTCAAATACATATTTTAAAAAGAGATGCATTTTTATTTAATACCAATCTACAGATAAGTAACTCGAGAAATCTGGCAAGCACCACTTGTCAGACTTACAACAAATAAGCACGCACCCCTTTTGCTTGTGTGCTGGTTGTTGCCTAAATCCTTTCATAAAGATTCGAAGAATTCCACAGTTGAAGGGGTCGAGCTCTGGTGTCAAACCGACTGTCTTTGAATCCCCACTCTACCATTCACCAGCTGGGTGACACGGAGTAAGTTACTTATCCTCTCTGTGAATCATTTTCTCAAATCGTGAAATGACAGCAATTACAATGATGCCTACTTCATAGGTCCTGTGAGGGTTAAGGGAAACGACACCATCACAGTGCTTAGAACAGTGCCTGGTCTATGGGATACTTTGGTAGACAGTACTGTTACTAGGACCAACCCAGAAGGAAGCAGAAAACATCGACTCTACGTCAACCTTCACCACTGCCCAGCAGGTTCTGCAGTCTTCTGAGCCATTCTTTTCTTCTGAGTCTCTGAGTCCTCAATTAAAAGAAAGGCAGGGGAGGGAGAGCAAACGATCCCTCAAACCCCTTAGCTGTAAAACCTATGAGTTTGGGTCAGTGTTTGACCTAGAATATGATACACAGCGTACATTAAGGTCATATACGCTCAATTTCCATCTTCTGATAGGATTAAAGAATGTGAAGTGCTTGAGCATCTGTAGCAGCCCTGAAAAGCTTGTCTTTTTAAATGTTTCATTATCAGATACGTGAATAGGCTTATTTAAAAACTGAATTTATGTTTCAGCACCACATAATCATTGTGTCACATTTACAATATAAGTAATTTAATGTGCCGTATAATTCATCATAGTGATTCACATTTAATGTTTCAAATCTATCATGCCATTCGATTTCAAAAGCAAATTTAAGTGACAAGTCTTCAGAAAACAAGTGCAGTAGACGATGGCACTCATGGTGATGTACTTCACATGGAAAAGGGGAGGCTCTGCAGATGTAATGGGCATCACTAATCAGCTGACCTCAAGGGAGGGCTGGTATCTGAATGGACCTAGCCTAGCCTCAGAGACCTTGTATTCAATGCAGCCTGGCTGGTTTGGAGATGGAAGGACCACGTGGAGAGACTTGACAGCAGTTTCCAAATGCACTTATGTGGGATGATGGGCACCAAGAAAACAAGGTGCATAGGCCCACTCCTGCAAGGAGCCAGATTCTGGCAACAACCAGAATGACCCTGGAAGCAGTCCCTCTTCCCCACGCACTCCCTCAGAGCCTCCAGAGGAGACAAACCCAGTTGAGCAATGCTTTCATCTAAGTTTCTGGTGTTGTTTGTTTTATTTTAAAAATGAGGAGGCCTATTAAACATGCTGTTACGACCACAGGGGTATACCAACTGGAAATATAAAGAGCTTAGCCATGATTTATAAAATGTGTGACTGTTGTTGGACTACATGTTGCAATAATAGTGGGTGGGGGCAGGGAGAATGGGAAGTCCCTGAGCCTATGGAAATGTATCAGGAAAAATAAACATTAAAAAAAGAGGAAAAAAGTATATTTAGCAAACAGTACATTTTCCATATAACTATATCTATAGGTATAATATGTATATATACTGATAATAAATATATTCAAGCAATAAACCCTAGAGCTAAGGCTCAAATTGTGTTGTTGTTGTTATATCTATTACACCGATGTTAGCTATCACAAGCCACGGTGCAATTGGAGATGATGCCAGAAGGTAAAAATCAAATTGTTCAACTGTCAAACACCACGGGAGAAGGCAGAGCACAGGAGGTGTCCTTGTTATTCAGCTCTGCCGAGTTTGATGACTCAGTCACTTGGCACCTGCCTTCAAAGAAAGTTGCTTGATTAAATAAAAGATCAGAATCAGTTTCCCCTGATAATGCTGGAAAACCAGAAGACCCTTTGTGTGCCTTCACAACAAAAATTTTAGTTTTTTTTTAATTGCTTTCTGCTACTAAATTGGACTGTTTTTAGCCTCACCCAAGACTCACAGCACCACTCCAAACTCAATCTCACCAGAACCTTGCATGTTGTCACCTGGAAGCTCTCCTAGTTACAGACAGGCTGGCTTGGACTCAGAATTTCCTTGACTAGAGGAAGCAACTTTTGGAGTCAGATTGAAGACAAGCCAGAAAAATAACCCGAAAAGTGACTGTAATTTAAGATGACACTTTGGTTGCATCTTATTTAAAAATGACCATTTTTCAGAGTGAGTATAATTTAGAGAAGCCATTTACATTACATTTAGCAAACTGAAGCTTACATTAAAAGTGAGGATACCTAAGATTATTGACTCACAGATTTTTGAAAACATCTTGGAGATCCAATGTACAGTTCCTGTGGCCATGAGGAGGCAGAGGCTCTCAGGAGGTAGTTCCTCCCTCTCTAGTAGAAGACTTTTTCATTTTCAAAAATCATTCATCACTTCAAATTGTTCTTTCACTCTCTTCTGCTTTGTTTCTCTGATTCATGAAACTTTAAGAAGTGTTTCCAGGGGACAGAGTGTGTATAGTGTGGTTATTAACTCAACTCACTGCTCACAACACCCAACCCCATTCAGGCTCAGTATCTGTCAATGATTCCTGATCACAGATTTCTGAAAATGCACCCTTGGGGAGGTGCAAATCATGGCTTAGGAAATTGGGCTCCTGCCCCTGACAGGGGAAATCGGGATTGAGTTCCCAGCTCTTGGTTTCAGCCTATCCCAGACTGACCTGTTGTGGACGATTGGGGAGAGAATCAACAGATGGATGATTTCTGTTTGTCTTTCTGCCTTTCAAACACATTTAAAGTAAAGTTGAGAATATTTCTCTTTACTGCCTTCAGCAAGCTTCAAGATGGCCAATGTGGACACAATTCCCAATCAACAGGTTTTATACCAAGACACAAAGAGGCTGATTTGTTTACCTATTTGTTCTTGCAAGACCTTAATATGGGGAGCACTGTAAAGAGTAGATTAGATACCTATAATTGAGATAGTGCAGAGAAAAATTTTCCATTGGTTGGTTCACTCTCCATATGTCCTCAGCAGTGAGGGCTGGAGCATGCCAGAGCCAGACGCTATCTGAGTCTCCCACACGGGCAGAATAGAGCCAAGTACTTGAGTCATCATCTATTACTCTGCGGGATGCACATTAGTTAGATCAGAAGTGGAGAGCTAGAACATTCCAGTATGGGACACAGGCCTCTCAAGCAGCAATTTAAAGTGCAAAGCCAAACATCCACCTCTACATGTCATTATAACCAACCTAATCTATTCTCATTTAGAAATAGTCGAGACACCATTCCATTCTCTTTTAAACAGGAGGTTTTAGATTTTTCTATTTTTTTCTTCGTTTTGTTTTCAGCATCATTAGAAAATGGAACAATCTGAATGCAGCTCTGTTAGTACAAAGTCTGTATTTGACATTCTAGTTTACAGCTGCTTCATGGATTTTAGCCTTTTAAGTATACTTAAAGAAATGTTAAATTGTGGCCTGGTGTGGTAGCCTTGTGGTTAAAATCCTCGCCTTGTATCCACTGGGATTCCATACAGGTGCCAGTTTGTATCTTGATTGCTCCATTTCCCTTCCAGCTCCCTGCTTGTGATCTGGGAAAGCAGTAGAGGATGGCCGAAGGCCTTGGGTGACCCAGAAGAAGTTCCTGGCTCCTGGCTTTGGATCGGCTTCAGCTCCAACTATTGTAGCCATTTGGGGAGTGAACCAGTGGACAGAAGATCTGTCTCTCCTTCTCTCTGTAAATCTGTCTTTCCAATAAAAATAAATAAATCTTAAATGAGTGTTAAATTGTTTTTAAACTTCAGATTCATATTTGAGTATATTAAATAACTTACTAAACTTCAACATTCAGAACAATTTTAGATTTATAGGAAAATTGTGAGAAACATACATGGATTTAGTATGCTCCATGCTGAGTTTCCCCTATTCTTAACATCTTTCATGTGTATGGTAATTTTGTTACAATTTACTTTCCTCTGACCCAGAATACTACATTACATTTGGTCAGCATGTCTTCATAGATTCCTATTGGAAATAGATTTTTAATGTTTCTAATTTCTGATAACCTTATAGCCTTCCTAATGTTGTATTCTGATATAGCACAATCATGTCTTGCTAATATTGACATAACTATATCCAAGGTGCTGTTAGTTCTACAGAAGTATGACATATATATACATTTACCTTAAGTAAATAATACTTGATGATGGTAACACATGACAATGCTACTGGTTTATATAGTTACTATAGTCAGACTATGCTCCTATATATAAAACTAATATAATTTAGGACAGAATGTTGTGTTACATTGGCATCAGCCTTGTGTTTACTGAGTCTCTTGATTGAATGAAGAGGTCACATCAAGGGACTGACCTATACACCCTCTAAGTTTGTGTCATTACACTATCTATTATGTTCACACAAAATGAAATTGACTAAAAAATTTCTCAGAGTGCATCCCTAGCACTACCTAGCATGAAGCATAACCATTGTATTCATGTATATATAATCATTTAGTTTTAGTAAAAGCAATGTAGGAGTTGAAAATACTCATCATTAGAAAAATAGAAAATAGGGGCCAGGCTTGTGGTACAGTGGGTTGAGCCACTGACTGCCACCTTTGTATCCTAAATGATTTCAAGTCCCAGCTCCCCATTTCTAATCCAATTCTCTGTTGATGCACCTGGGGAAGCAACAGAAGATGGCCCAAGTATTTGTTCCCCAGCCACCCCGTCAGAAAGTCCACAGAGTTCTCTAGGTTTCTGCCTTCAGCCTGGTCCCAGCCCCAGCTGTTGCAGCCATTACGGGAGGGAATCAGTGGATGGAACACCCCTCTCCTGCTCTTTCTTTCCCTGTATCTCTCCCTCCCTTTAACTCACCCTTGCTAATAAAATATTTTAAAAAATGTGTAATATTGCATGGGGAAATGCTGTAAGAAAATATACATTCAAGACAAAATGAACTTATACTATTTGACAATGTAAAAGGATAAGAATATAAAGTTTTAAATCTACAAGACAAGATTAACTAGGTTTCATATTAAATTCACTTAAAATTTTCACAATAATTGGTTCACACAAGAGTTGGCCCGAGATTCATGGATGTTAACTGAATGGAAGGGTTTTGTGGAATAGCATAATCAGAGAGCCAAAATATCATTTCATCACTCCAGAAACTACTTAGTAAACACAAAAGAAAGAAATACATCTTCATCCTAGGAAGGATATGGAAGTCACATGTTAACTAAATCAGCACTTCTAAGAGGGAGAAACTCGGCATTATGCGTCTAGTGATGGGATAGATGAGTTTACAACACGCCTGTGACAGTTAAATCTAATTACAGCTCTACATCCAACGTCCAGCTAACTGGAAAGACAGAGAATAAAGAAAATGTCAGAGAAATCCAGAATTTCGGATGTTCTAGGAGGAATCTGCTTAGATTCTTCAAAAGTCGATATAAAAAAAGTGAAAATATTTTGTTGAATATAACAATCAAATGCAATGAGTGAGTCTTGACCAAATCCTGGATTAAGGAGAAAAGCAACAAAATGCTATAACAGAAGGAAATTAAATATGAAATTAACAGAGGTTATAAGCTTTGCTAACTTAATACTTTTGTTTAAAAAATTAGCATATGTATGCTAAATATTTACATGTGAAGTATTGTGATGTGCGATATTTACCTTAATCTCAAAAATACACACCTACACGTATGTTTGGCTAAAATATATGTCATGTGTGTGCACAGAGGGGGGTAGAGGCAGAGACAGATGATCATGCCAATTAAAAATGGGTAATTAGGGAGGGTCCTGTGGCAAAATGAGCTAGGTTGTCCCTTTCAGTGCCCACGTCCCACACTAAGTGCCAGTTCGAGTTCTGACTACCTTCTGATCCAGCTTCCTGCTAATGCACCCAAGAAGCAGCAGACGATGGCTGAAGCAGCAGATGATGGCTTAAGTATTTGACTTCTAGCCACCGAAGTGGGAGACCAGAAGTGGTTTTTGGCTTTTGGCTCCAGTCCATTCCAAATCTAGCTTTTGTGACCATTTTGAGAGTGAACAAGCTGGGAGTGTGATCCTTCTATCACTCTGCCTTCCAAATAAATAATTTCATGAAAAGAATAATCTCCGTAGTTGATATTCATTCCTTTTTTTACATTTAAAATATTTTGAAATAACAGTTGGAAAAAGATAACCTCAATCACTAAGTTTAAGACCAATGGTGGAAAGGGTATCTGTGTTCACTAACAACAATGTGAAGACTGTGCACATAAACTCCAACTATCTCCAGTTTTCACAGCAGGACTGTATGGAGATTATAAGTATTATCGTCACTTTCTACATGAGAAACTGCCTAAGTGACACAGCTGGCCGGCAAACGATGCAGTTGGCAATACGAATGGCTATGTTCGTTTCTCAAAGCGTCCTGACTACTACCTTCATTTAACAGTCTACGTACTACTTCCTAATCTGGAGTAATCAATAACTTGAAACTTTATTTCACATTCTTCTTACATGTTCAAATAAAACTCAAATTGTTTTATGAGTAGGGTTAAACTCAGATCATTGATACTTTCTTGTGTTTTAGAGGAAAAATGAGAAAATATTCCATAGCTAAATTCTGACCTCATGAACCTGAAGGCAGCATATAATTACGACAAAGCTAAAATGCACATGTGCTAGGAATATCTTTCCCTTATAATACACATATACATTTCAATGGATTGGTGTGATCCACACTCCACAAAATGCAACATGCATCTCCAACAGATGATGCCAAAAATAAAATGCCATAAATCAAATCAAACACACCATGAAAAAACTGTTGATTTGCCACCACCTAGCACTAAACAAAGAACTCTTTGTATCTTGACCCTAATTCATGAAATAGAAGGGCAATACCAGTGAATAAAAACACTCTTCTCAATATGAATACTTTCATTAATACTAATGCTTAATAAGAAATGAGACCATGATTATAACTCTGTTGCTGGAAGGTAATTCTATTTTTTTCTGATAAAAGTCAGACATATCATGTTGACATTCTTAAAACATTGAGTTATCAGAAATCGTAGCTTTCTGTATTAGTCTTTATTCACTTGTTTTTATGGTACTTTCTTATTCTTATGATCAGATGCTGCTATTACATCATTAAGGGGGATCAAATTAAAAAGTTTAAAACAAAGACTTCATCCAAAGTTAAACTATGTATATAGATTCAAGCACAGTAGCCCTCTTTTGGCTTTTTAGAGTTGTCAGATCTACCTGTGATCACGTTCCAGCCCACTGTTACCCGTGCCTGTTTCTTTCTAATGAAGGCATGGGAAATGTCATCATCATGTTCTAATTCTCAGGTTAGACCGTTTGAGGGAGTATTTTTTGGTGTTATGACCATGACATTTTAGGATCAAATGATATGAGTCCAAGTTCCTATGTGTTCATGTCCAAACGTTAGGTGCACAGTTTATCTTTCTGAGGCTCAAAGTTCATAGGTGTAAACTTGGGATCATACTTACGACATGCAGTATATCATATGTAGTAGTGTCTAACAAAAATGACGGATAATGATCAGATACTATACTGTAGGTAATAGTTGTGAAAACTGTAAAATGATACACAAATCCTTAATTGGAAAAATCACTAGCATGACATGTGAAATGATCCTAAATTTTGTGAGAGGAAAACTATGCATAAAAACCTGGATCACGTTGGTCAAACCGGCTGAGATGGACATCTCACCCAAATTCACCTTTATTACATGATATCAAGGTAACTGCCACGAAAACAGCACAAACGCAGCTGAGAAAACAAAGGCTAGAAACCAAAAGATCAGATTCCTCAATCTGAAAGTCTTTGTCAAATGAGGCTTCTGTTAGAGTTAGAAATAAACCTGACAGAAAACAGAGACTGTAAGCCTAACGAATTTCCGAAAGGCCAGTATTATTCCCTTTCTTGTCTTCTGACACCTACTGAACAGAGAGGAATAACCAAATAGCAGAATATTATTTAAACACACCTAATATAGCGAATCAGGTTGAGCTTCATAATTCTAAGAAGATATTTATCAATGTTTCTGATTTACCCACACTTGAATCCTCTGCTTGTGTATTAAAAAAAAAAAAAACCCTCATCCTTCAATTGTAGAAACTGAAATGTCTTGATGCCAATTTCCAGCTTGCTGTATAATTTAGTTATAAGACAGACTGAGGCACTGATTTCCCAAACTTTGACTCTGTAGCTACTGAGGCAAAGAGGCAGCCACTGCTGCCTTCCATTCTAATGAGGCCGATGGCCAGACTATATAATTTCCAGGAACTGTTTTGGAGGAGCATGGGAATGATTCACCATAAGGGCTGATAACAGTGCAAGCTGCAATGTCTCTGCCACAGCACTGGCTGTTTGGCAATACACGCAGGACACTCTCTCTAATATGGTTTTGGGCACCACTCCTGACTTTCCAGCCAAGGTTTCCCAGCCTTCCTAGAGACTCTGTAACTTACTTAGTGTTATTCTTTAGCAAATACCTTCCCTGCCCAAATTAGCAGAATTGGTGTCTGTGGTTTGCACCTAGGCTGTCTAAATGAAACACAAGCACTCACAGGTTTCATATTATAACTATGGAAGAAAAAATTTTCTTACTTTATATGGAGGTAAGTATATACAACTTCTAGTTAAACTACAAAGAATATATGACATTCAAGCACTCTATTACACAAAGCAATGGAAATTGTTTTATAAATGTAGTCTTTTAATTCTGGTAGCTTTCCATAATATAAGCATAGAAACTAATTGCATTTTGTTTACTATTCATTGTCCACATATTTGTTAAGTTGTTAGGTACAAGGTGCTAGGGGTGATGAATACATGTAATACATGATCATGTAGTTTCTAATTATGTGATTATATTACTTAGTAGATGAGGTAAATGATAAACACTCCAAGACAATCTATTCTAAATACTATACAACATTAAGTGTCTAGAGCAAAGCTGATTAATATAATTTTTCATGAATGATAAACACATTCTATAATGAAGCAATTGCCAATAATGTCATCACTACGCAGCTAGCATGACTGAAGTATAAAATGTTTAATTCATTTAAATTCAAATAGTCACATGTGGCTAACAATTTAGCTTTTAGCATACCACTGGAGGTTTAAAAAAAGAAAAACATTTTAAAATAGAACCATAAGGAAACCGTCCTCAAAATAATATCAATTCAAAATATTAGGTTTTATTATGTACATTTCCTATAAAAATGAGGAAAGTACAGTTAAGAGAGGTTAAATAGTTTCCTATGCTCACACAACTAGTTACAGAGACAGCATTTCAAATCCAGGTTTAACCCCAAGACCTCTGTTTAAATCTTACACCTGCTTTTCATTTTTTTTTTTTCAATCTATGGCTGTTTTCCCTCTCCCCATTTTATTTGAAAGATACATACATACATAGATAATATCCTCCATTACTGCTTCACTCCCTACATGTCCACAACAGCCCAGACTGGGCCAGGCCAAAGTTAGGAATTCAATCTCAATCTCTCACATGGGTGGCAGGGATTCTATGATCTCAGCCATCACTTCTGTCTCCTAGAGTGTACCTTACTTAGCAAGAAGCTACTGGAATTGTAAGCAGAGTTGAAACTTGATCCCAGGCAGCCTGGTATGGGCTAGGGGCATCCCAAACAGCATCTGAACTGCTGTGCTCCCCTGCCCTCTAATGCTGTGCTGCCCTGCCCTCTAATGATTTCATAAAATAGATGGGAATGAACTGAGCTTCCAAGTGCAATTTGACAGAATATATTCTGTATAGTGGTAGAAGAAGAAGAGAAAGGCATGAACACAAACTTGGAGGCAAAGGGTGAGAAGGCTGGATTTATAGAATCAACTGGCCTAAAGATGACAGAGAAACTCAGCTGTAAGTACCAACTAGATCAAGACTTTGAATGTAAGGCTACAGGCTGTAGGAGATGGTAATCTACTCAAGTTTCCGTAGGAAGATCAGGGTCAAGATCAAGAGATGTTCAAGATAACTGTTATGAGGGCAGTGTTAGAATAGAAAGATCCAGAAAGAAGTTAATTGGCAGATGCTAAGTGATTTCAAAGGTGAACTAAGATGGTGTCAATCTGTCAAGGTGACAACAAGAATGGGAAAGAAGTTTTTTTTTTTGGCAGAAATTTCAAATTAGCAGTCATTGGCTCACATTTGGATTCTAACTGCTATGTTTGGCGCAAATAATGTTAAAATATCTTTATTTGAGTGCCAACATTTTGGAAGGTCAAGTATTTTAAGTAAACAAAGTAAATTTATCATTTGTCTTGGGGGAAAATGAAAGAAAATGGGCCAGACTTGAATTAATATTCAATTTGGCACAAATGAGCTCAAACTGACTCTTCACTCCTTTGTACAGGGCTAAGCTTACTCTAGCTTTGCAGAATCTGAGTATCCCTTTCATCTCACATATGTCCTGCTTCACTGATGTATGTTTCTTTTCTGGCTTTGAATTTACAGGACTAACCAGAGAACAACAGATCACCGACAGACTCATGGATCACGTTGTACTAAACAGTTAATCTTACCTTTTAGTTGCATTAGACAAAATTGAAATATTAGGAAATTTGGCTTTTGTTCATGATAATACAAATAAAAGGAGACACTTAGCATAATATCTGCAAAGCTCACAAAAGCCACTGAAATTCCCACAAATTTTGGTAACTACGTTTATACACATGGTCCTGCTCTCTGGCTGTAGTGAGGAGACAAACCCTGGTACATGACATCTCTTCTCTAAGAATTTGGGGTTGAGGGTTGAGAAACACAGGCTTGTAAAATGGCTAGAATGATTGCAGGTGAAGCTGGAGGTGAGCAGCTGCCTTTTTCCACTGGGCATGTGATCCTGGTCACAGACTAAGGGAAAGAACTTTCCTCTGGAAAAGGACAGAGGTGGGAGCCATGGAAAGGAAAGGCAAATGCAGGGCCAGGTGAAGTGGTTGGGGCTTGTACTCATGGGTCTGGTGGAGGAGCCTTGCGTACAGCATTCTCAGCATTAAAATCAAGATCCTGTTTTCATCTTCAGGTAAGAGAAAAGGAGACAAAATTTCAAAACTAGAATTGATATTATTATTTTATAACACCTTTTCCTTCAGTTGTCCAGACAATACTATGTATACAAGGCAACAGGTAAAAATTCTTCTTCCCCAATCAAAAACATCTCTTACAGAGATCACTTACATTAAAATATAGTCCTTGGAAAAATGTACAGGACATTGACATAAAGAAACGAATTGCTTTTACTGGCTTTGAATTTAGAGAGTCTACTAAAGCATGAGAGAAAACTGGAGCTCAGGTTCCTGCTCCTTGCCACCCACATGGGAGAGCCACACTGTGTTCCGGGTTTCTGCCTTCAACTCAGCCCAGCCCCAGCTGTTGTATTTGGGAAGTGAATCAGTGGATGAAAGGTGTCTTTTTTCAGTCTGTCTGCCTTTTAAGTACGTAAAAAATGTAAACCAAGAGTGTATTATTTACTATGCACAAAGAATAAAATGGACAATGGATTTTAGTCATCTTTTTACTGCATGAATGCCTCATAAGGAATGGAGGGGACATGAAGATTTTTACTTTCATTCCAGTCCACTCAGCTCACTTGTATACTAATTCTCAATAACTTAACTATCATATGCCAGGTCCTTATATGTATTTCTGACTACTTTTAAGCTATTCTTCTTATATGGCTTTCTTGTAATTCGATTTCCAAGTTGGTTACACATAAAAGTATTTAGACTCATTAACTAGTTCAAGATGAGTAGTTTAGGGGCTGGCACTGTGGCACAGCAAGTTAAGCTGACTCCATTAATGGCAGAATTCCATATGGGTGCCAATTCTAGTCCTAGCTGCTCCACTTCTGATCCAGCACCTTACGAATATGTTTGAGAAAGCAGCAGATGGCCTAAGCGCTTGGAGCCCTGCATTCACACAGCAGACCTGCATGAAGCTCCTGATTCCTAACTAGGCCTGGCACAGTCCTGGCTCTTGTGCCCATTTGGGGAATGAATCAATATATGGAAGATCCTTCTCGCTCCATGTCTTGCCTCTATCTGTAACTCTGACTTACAAATAAATAAATAAATAAATTTATAATCAGGCAGGTCAGATTCTTTAAATGTTACATATCTACTTAAACATGGATCCCAAATCCTATACTACATGTAATATTAAGACATCCTCTGAAAGGGTTGCCATTGTAGTGCAGCACATAAAGCTGTTGCCCGTAACACTGGAATCACATGTGGATACTAGCTTGTATAACGGGTTTCCACTTCCAAACCAACTCCTACTGTTGACCTGGGTAAAGCAGTGAAAAATGGTCCAAATGCTTGGGCCCTTGTATCTATTTGGAAGACTGAATGAAGCTCCTAACTTTAGCCTGGCACAATCCTGGCCATTTAGGCTTCTGGGGAGTGAACCAGTGAATGGATGATCTTTCTCCCTCTGTCACTTTCTCTCTTACTCTACCTCATATTTCAAATAAATAAATCAATCTTTTTTAAGAGTTTCTGAGAAACCAGCCCTCTGGTTTACAAAACATGCCATATCCTACTTTAAATGGTATAAGCATTTGCATTTGGATGTACTGCTAGGATACCCAGGGGGATGCTTCTCCTATGGAGAATGGTAACAATTCCATTCCTTCTTAGAACTGCCTGTAATATTTAAATATTGAAATATTTTGAAATATTTCCTTCTTAGAATATTTGAAATATTTGAAATATTTGAAATATTTCCTTCTTAGAACTGCCTGTAATGTTTAAAAATTCTACTTTCAGCAAATTCCTGTCTTAGGGAGTCAGAGTCAGTGGTTGGGCCAAGTAGCTTTTATAATTAAAATAATATCACACAAGGTTCATAGGTAAGTTAAGTAAATGTAATTTATACATTGTTTAATAATGTGTAATGTACTATCATTATTACCATTACTTTTAAGAAAAAGAACATTTAAGATCCAGAGTACATATATTTAGAATATACTCAGGGACAAGAATAAAAGCAAAAGAAGAGCAAGTGTACAATATTATTATGTGAATAATGTTATTATTTTGTTGATAAGAATAACCCACTTATCCTTATTTGAATTCAAACCCAGTGAAATCAGACCCAGTGGAACTTATGATACATGAGCAAGTTGTTTAATTTCTTTGATTTTAATTTCTTCTCTTTGATTTTTAATTTCTTCTCATGCCTCACAAGTAGAAATTGAGAAAAAATAGTTCTTTGAAGTATCATCACGAAATTGAAGGATTTGCACAGAGAAAGTACATGATAAGTACTACTTATTATTGTTGTTGGTCTTCAATGCTGTGTAGTTCATTACAAAGCATTGCAGTATAATGCAGAAACAACATATGGAGTATTATAGCAAAGATTGTAAATTCCAAAGCCAGAGATTACAGGGTTGGATCCTAGCTCATTTGTTGCCTAACTGCAGAATCTGGGCAAATTGTTTTAAATGGTTATGTGGGATGTGAATTAGTAAGAAACGGAAAGCTGTCATTTATACTGTAATCAACCTTTACTATTTACTTTCTCAGGACACACTACCTACCCTCCTTAATTAGTTGTTTTTTCTACATTCTCCCACTGTACTCAGTACTTTATCTAAAAAACACTTCCACAGTAACAATTACATAGTCTTTTAACGTCTTTCTCCATTAAGAAACATATGAACCAAATTCACAGATTCTAACAGCTACTAGCACTTCAAATATCCTCAAAGAATGAATGAATAGTGAAATATCTTGCTATAGACTTCTCTGTAATAATTTTTGTTTAGAATGACCAATGCACCAAAAAAAAAAAAAAAAAAAAAAAAACCACACAATGATACAGAACTGGAAGACAAGGCACAGGAGAGATTAGCCACTACACAATGTCCAAAGATAAATAGTAACAAATTTTAAAACCATACTGGTCCAGTCTAACAATTAATCAATTCAAATCATGGTGTTAGATAAATTGTGCTCAGTGTGAAAATCACGTTGGAATGAGCTTACTTGCTTCATAAATTAGAACAGGTCTCACATAGCACTCACAAGTATTTTAGCCACATGACCTTCATGTGTCCTGCTGTATAGTTTGTTTTAAAAATTCATCCTCTCTATGGAATAATTTGCTTTGGCAATCAAGAAACACTATTATGGGACAAAAATGTGTTGCAATATCTCATATGTAGATGTACACATTTCTTATAGAATTATTCAATATGATATGAGATTAAGTGAATGCACTTTAATTTTGAGACAAAAATCACATTGAGTAATGCCTTTTTTTCTCAAAAGAGGCTTTGGGGATGATATTTCTATAAATTCAACAATCCTAGTTACACCTTAAAAAAAAAAAGCAACTCATGTAAGGTCAGCTGAGGACTAAAAACTTCATACAAAAATGAGAGCTGCAAAAGGAGCCTGGAATGACGTATGTTTTACTTAACCATGTGTTTTCAGGCACAAGTGGCCTTGTTTACCACTTACTGAGTACGTGAGCACAGCCGAGGGTACTTGAAGAACGATCTAAAACAGCCTGAGTGTTGAGTACACAGGTTGTGTTGCTGACCAGGCTCGAGTGCTAACTCGACCCAATGACCTGGGCACATTTCAGAATCTCTTTGCGGCTCAGTCTCCTTATTACTGAAATAGTAAATACAAAACTATTGTCTGAAAAGGTTGTGATGGGTCTAAAAGAGTAAATACATCTCCAAGTTCTTAGGACGCTGCTGCCTGACTGGCAATAATTATTATAAGTTTAATTATAATTATGATCACTCTTAACCAATTTAATTTTTAAATTTCTTGACTGACTTACATTCCCTAGAATTTTAAATACTTAGTTACAGAAAATAAGTGAAACATAGCAGAATAATTATGCCAAAGATCTATTAGGAAAACTGGAAGTCGTGTTTATTGAGGAGAATCTCTTGACAAACACAACTTTCAATTTCTGTGATAGTTCTTTATATCGTAACAATAAGCCCAAAGAGATTTACACAGCTGTAATGAACAAATTAGTTTGCTCCTCACTTTCAAAAATATTATTAATCCGCCATCCCCCACTTTCTTTTCTTGCATTGGGGTAAATTATGACAGGTAATTTCGTATCAGTCAGGGTTCATTACAGATTTCCTAATCAAAACAAAACAAGTCCTAATTTATACATCAATAGCATGAAAGCCATGCTTTTAATGCTATTCCATGGATACAGCTCTAACAATGAATGCAGTTTGCACCTAACACATCCGTAAATTGCTAAGCAATAATAATATACACTATGTAAGTAGATTAATAAACTATTTCGTTATTTACCAATTATTACTTTAATTCAGACATTACATTTTTGACATTTTATAGGAAAATCCTTCACCATGAAAACCCAAGTGTTATCCCACACTTTATGAAGGACTCCTAACTAATCAATGAGAAGGTTACACCAAGGAGTTGCCTGCTTCCTCTCGCCCTCTTGCTCCCTTCCTTCTTTCTCTTTCCATTTCTCCTCCCTCCCTCTCTTACTCCCCCTGCCTCCTTCCTCCCTTCCTCCTCCCATTTGGTTACAGCACCATTGCTCCAACAGCGAGGATGGACGAACCCCAGTCAGATTCATAGTTCTGTTGCATACGTGCAAGCACAAACTTGAATGCTACCTATCAACAACCTGTGTGCATCAAACAGCTCTTCTCATCCAAGCTTCGACAGGCTGAGACTGCTGTTTGAGAGTTAGGATACTGCCTTTTCCTTTAGTTTTCAGGCAGGATTACCCTGGAGGAAAAATGCTAAGACTAAACGCTGCAGGTGTGACCAGAAAGGGAAACCGGGCGGGAATGGGCTCAAAGGCGCGCAGCCAATCCTCCCACAGGTCTGCATCCTCATCCAACTTCCAGCACCTCAACTTCACCTGGGACAGCACTGGCTAAGTCAGCGACCACGCAGCTCAGGCGCGCTAAGGACTTTCTGCTCCAGACAGAGTCCGGAGGGAGGTGGGGCAGGGCAAGGTTGTTAAGAATCCCTCTCCCCTGCCGGCCCTACTCAGGAGGCCGACTTTTTGAGATAGAAACCCATGCAAGGCACCCGGGACTGGGAGTCTCACCTCCTTCTTCCTCCTCCAGAGAGTTCATGCAGGGGAAGTAGCCCGCCAGGGCCTCAAAGGAGGCAGACAGGCTGCTCCGGCTCTGGGAGCGCTGCATGGAGCGCCCTGCATTGCCGGCGCCCCCCGAGCCCTGCCGGCCCATCTTGGATGAGGATCCGCTTTTCCCGCGGTACAAGATACGAGGCGTCTTGGCGGCTGGGGTGCAGCGACCGCAGTGGCTCCGAAGCCAGAGGGTCAGGAACCTCCTCCTCCCCGAGCCGCCCTGGAGGAGACGAGGTTGTCCTGGCTGCCGAAGGCGCCACTTTTGCTGGGGAGGGCCAGAGAGTAGAGGAGCGAGTGGGCAGCAGGCGGTCGGGTAGAAGCGGTGGCTCGCAGTGCAAGCTCCAGGTCTCGCCCGGGGGAGCCGAGGATCCCGGCGACTGGAGCTGCTGAAGGCGCGGCGCCCTCCCTCGCTGGGCGATGCTGCTGATGCTGAGGCCCCACCAATCAGCGGCCGCAGGGGGAGGCGTGGTTGGCAGCCCGGGGCGCTCGCCTCGGGGTCTGGGCAGCCCACCCCGAGCAGCTCCCCGGACACCCTTTCCCCACCAGTGGGTAAAGCCAGAAAGCGGTGACAAATCATAAGCAATGAGCCATCTCAGACGGGTCCAGATCTGTCAGGTGCGTTTTTTGGTAGTCACTTTTCCTATCCTCGGATGCACTTTAACAATCTGTTAGCGCTCCTCAAGAATGGAGCAGAAATACTAACATATATATCTTCAAGTCATAACACAAATGGTCTCCAGTCTTTACCAGGTTCCAGAAAAGCTTGCAGTTGAAGGTTTCTCTTTTATTTTCTTTCTTCACCAAAGACCAAAACAAACAAAACCAAAAAAATCAAGAATGAAAAACCACAGTGATGTCTGTCAACTTTAATTTCAGGAATTTGTAACGCTTTCTTTCTCTAAATAATTAATCTGCCACCCACCGTTGCTAACAGTGTTGCTACGCACACTGCACAGCTAAGCACGCACATAAATCAGGAAGCAACTCAGACATTCTAGAAACAAAGCAAAGATGCATTCTGCAAACTCCAAGTCTCTACTCCAGAAATAAAGCAGTTTCAATAACTCATTTTACCAGCAGTCAGAAGATTGCTTCATTCTTTTTCTTTGTAAACAGAGACAAGTCAAGCATCTTAAACAATTTCTCAGGGTATGCTTGGATACCATGATTCCAGTCCTAGTCATGTCACAGCACTGGGTATGTGTCCCTGGAGATTTAAGATGTTTTGTTACAGGAGGACTCTGCAAACTACAGTAGTAGTTCTTTCTTTTTAAAAATAATAATAATTATTATTACTATCATCATCATCATTTTATGATACAGTTCCATAGGCTCCTGGTATTTCCCTTATCCCAGCCTCAATTTCCCATCCCCCCCCCACCTAGTTCCTCTAAATCATTACTAAGGTATAGTTCTTTTTTTAATTATTATTACATTGCATTATGTGACACCATTTTATAGGTACTGGGATTCCCCCCACCCCTCCTCAAACCCTCCCCCCATGGTGGATTCCTCCACCTTGCTGCATTGCCAATATGAATATTTCCTAAGTTAGAATATATGAGGCCTTCAAAAAGTTCACGAAAACTGTAGATTATGAAAAGCCTCCATGTTTAATCACACTTCCCAATAGCTTTCTGATTTGGTTAGTTTGCATGGCGTACTCAGATTCAAATATTCCTGTGGTTAGTATTAACCAAACTCCCGGTGTATGCCATATCTTCATTTGATGATTATAAGAATGATCAAAGGAGGGAACAATTCCTGATGTTGTGGAATTTACAGAAAGAAATCATAAATACCATCATGTTAAGAAAAGGGTCAAGATAAAGAACCATTGTTAAAAATGGATTTTAGCCGGTGGGGGGGCGGGGGGAGATGTTGCTGACAGTGTGGAACCTGGCCAGGTTAGAAGAAGCCGAAGAATTCTGCAACCCTTCAGACACTGAAGCAAAGTACTGTGGAAGGAGCAAGAGCCTCCCATGGAAAGCCCTGAGGAAAATGGGGTAGGGTACCAGACTGGCTGGAGGGAGGCAGGGGAACAGCAGCAGATCATGCCAGGCATCCTGGCTACATTAGGACTTGCATCTTTGGGATTTCACAATCTGGAAAGCATGAAAAGATGGCATCCAGTCATGTTCTCATATCTTCCTAACATGTTGGAAACTTTGAGCACAAATGAGTGTCACTTAAAGTCACAGCGGTTAAATCTTAAGATCACCAAGACTCTTGTTTCTGTTCTTCTAGATGTTTACCTTTCTCATTCATATTCCGAGAGCTGTTATTTCAGTTTCCTTTCCATTTTTCACCTGATATCAGAATTTCTAAAGAACACTGATAAAACCAGGGAATTCTCTGTCTGCTTTACTTTCCATATCACTTTTACTCAGATAAAGGAAATCTTGTTTTTTCAAATGTAATTTTCATTCTAAAAATAAAGAGAATGTATAATTTTAGGAATGAAAAGATCTTTATTGAAAGTCATCTAGTGTTTTTCAACTATGGATCAAAATTTTTAATTGAGTCATGAAAAAAACTTAGTAGATTTTGATGAGCATGTTTAAGAATAAACATAAAATATCAGAGGTAAGCCCAAGTAGTTAGTGGATTAACTGATTTTTTCTTTCACGAATATGTGTATATCTAAGTGTTTGTGTTTGTGCATGCATGAGTGTGTTAGAGAGTGAGTGAGTGAGCAGGAGTGAAGTCTAAAAGAGCGTATTTCTAAATTTATCTGTCATTAGGGGCTGACACAGTTGCTCAACAGGCTACTCCTCTACTGTAGGCACTGGCATCCCATATGTGTATTGGTTCCTGTGCGGGGTGCTCCATTTCCCATCCAGCTCCTTGCCTGTAGCCTGGGAAAGCAACAGAGAATGGTCTAGCATCTTGGGACCCTGCACCATTATAGGGGACCTGAAAAAAGCTCCTGAGTCCTGGCTCCTGGCTTCAGATTGGCTCATCTCCGGCCATTGTGGCCATTTGGGGAGTAAACCAGCAGATGAAAGATTTTGTCTCTCCTCTATACAAATCTGTATCTCCAATAAAAATTAATAAATCTTTTTTAAAAACCTATCATTCACTGTTCATCAGAAGGAATATTAGTGACTTAAAATATGTGTTACACTTAGTTTTTGATCAGGCTACTCACCAGAATGACCAATGGATGATAAAAGGAAGCAGGTGTTACCATTAAAATCCTACTATACTTGTTACAAGCAGGAACTTTGTCAGTCTACCCTACAGATGCATGTTAGTGGAACATAGTTGGCAAACTTTGAGTACTTTTGATAGGACATTTCTATTTTAAAACAAAGAGAAAACTATGAAGGAAGAGGGGACTGGGTCAAGAAAGACTAGAGAAGTAAATTGGCTAGGGATGGAAGAAAATTCCTATCCTGGCACTCAAGGACATCATTATGATCGTTAGAAGTCATTTTTGAAAGAAAACTAATGTTCCCATTGAAGACTACCTGGGAAGGGAATCTGATACCTGAGTCAGTGGTCAGACCTAAGTTACCCAGGCCCTCTGTCTTCTGCTAATGACAACTTCAGGCACCAAAAAGTGATTACTCTGGAATGATCCAGCTGTGTCTGTTGCTATATGAACATCAATCCCGACTTGCAGGTCTACAGAAGGTTAGCTCGGTCACTTTTTAATAATTTGCCCTAGGATATGAGTGATAGAATTGCACAAGGAATAGGGAAAAAGGGAGGAGCAGAAAGTCTGTATGTTTTAAGGCAAGAGTGCTGGCACTAAAAGGTACCAGAGATGCCTACTTACAGTAATGGCCAGGCCTCTAGCCTTGAATGGCAAATTGTGGACTATAACGAACTTACAGAGAGAATTCACAACTCTGCTTTTGTTTGATACTATGCTCAATTGTTTTCCTATAACTAATAAATAATATCTAAATAATATTTGTTTCCATATTTTACTAAGTTGATTTATAACTTCTAATTCTATTCTAAAGTAAAAACTGTCATCTCCTACAGAACTTATATGAAAAGTCAGTTTCTGATAAGCAAATGCAAATACCATTCCTACATATCGGAACACCCATATCAATATACAGTGTATATTACGCTCATCCTGTATATGTAGCTTTGGCTACAGTTCTCAAATGACTGACCATTACACAATTCCAGAATCATTACACTACAACATTTCTAATTATAATTTTCTTATTCAAACATAGAGGAAACGTGAGTCACACATACATATAATAAAATGCTTTCTGAAAATAAAACATGATCTTGAAAAACTGCATTAAATATGAAAATTATCTTTTTAAAGAAAAGATAACCATAAAACCTAACATACTATCATAGTAATCTACTAGCACATTTTATAGAACTATTACGCTTCAAAGTTTATAAAACATATTACACAAATTAAGCCGCTCAATTTTTGCATTTATGCTGAATGTCTTAATTAACTCTTTTTATGAATACACCAATAAAGTTTCAATAATATTAACTAAGAGGTGGTAGAGCAAGACTTAAACTCAAATTGTCTGCTTTGGGGTTCAGTGCCCTGGATACCATTTCACAGATGTTTCATATCATTTATATTTGTTGAAGACATAGATGAGAGATATGATGTGAATTACACTGCAAATTACTTATTCTAAAGTAAGTAAAATACACATTAACACTACAATTCAAAAGTCATAATAATCTAACCACATACTGTTGAATATTTGTCATCCTTGTAAAAACGTATCAATATGCATAATCATAAATGTACTTTAGTCCTCTCAATTCTGACAGGGGGATAAAGATATATATTGCTTATGCATAATTTTTGTAAGACTTTTTAAAAATCACTGAAGCTGAATTACTTTATTCCTGAGATAGAAGCTTGATTACTTAAGTAAAGCCATACATGAAAAAGATGGCATGCAGATCAGAGTAGCAGTTAGGAACATCGTTACACCTTTGCCAGTCCCACCCTTTCCTATGCTAGAAATGACCAAGATCCTTCCAAGCAAATTAGCCAGGGGAAGGGCAGGAAAATACGCTCTGCTGGGAAACAGTGATGGAAAAACAGGCAGTAAGACCCAGAGGTGGACATACCAAACTCAAATGAAAGAAAGGGAATACCTGCTTATGTCATTCTCTAGGGTTTTCTGGTCAGCCTGGAAAAAAGCTGTTTCCTGAAATGGACAGAACATGCCTGTCTGGATTCTCTGTACAGCTTGCTGCAGACTGAACTAACCCCGGCTCTCTTGATGCAGAAGTACACTTGTTCTTGGTGCTTCAGGGATCCATCTCTCCCTCAGTCTTCCCAATCGATCGATGCCAGCTCTTGTGGACACAGTGATGCTGTGCCAAATAAACATATTTGCAGATATATTTTGGTTTGCTTTAT
The DNA here is from genome assembly GCF_017591425.1 of Ochotona curzoniae. Classification (NCBI taxonomy): domain Eukaryota; kingdom Metazoa; phylum Chordata; class Mammalia; order Lagomorpha; family Ochotonidae; genus Ochotona; species Ochotona curzoniae. The sequence continues at coordinate 23,981,881 of NW_024465751.1, forward strand.
TAAAAATTAACTTTGAGAATCTGAATTTTTCTTTGTTGTAAGAAGCATCTTTGCGTTTAAACCGTGAGAAATAAAATTAACCAAGTAGATATTTTCAATATGGATTTCACATTGCTAAAAGTATTTAGTAGTCTTGAGCAGTTATCTTGACCTAAATAGGAAAGTTCAAATATGTAATATTTTCTCCCAATCCAAACTTATGTATCAATATGGTAAAAATAAGTTTTGACCTTTTGTGATTCCAGTTTTCAGAAGTATTTTTGCTTTTTCCTTGGCAGATTTGAAAGCGCAGAGCAGACGTTACACTTAGCTGGTCAACTGAGAACTTTCACAGACGTTGGTAAGGTCAAAAGAGAGTGCGAAGAAGCAAAAAGGAAAAGAATCAGCCTTTTCATTATTTCTTCATCAAATTCATTTTTAACATTTTCTCAGAACCCATTCATAAGGAAATAGATTTATTAAGTAGGCTAATAATGGTGGTAAGAACTGATTGGACATCACACAACAGATTCTTTGTAAGGATCCACAGGTAAACTATCTGCCAGAGGCCAGAGGGAGGGAGAAAAACTGACAAGAAGAGCCACAAATGCAAGGCAACTGTGTGTCAGCAATAAATCCTCGCCACCCTGATGGCATAAAATAGGGAGCAATTAGCTGTACTTACATGAGTCAAGCAGAAAAGACACCTGAGCTGCATCTTGAAGGATGCTTGTTCGGCAAAAAATGCAGGAAAGTGAAAATGAAATGAAATGAAATAAAAGAGTGAAGGAAATTGAAAAAAAGTTAACTTTCTACCTTGACCAAAATAGCCACTACATATGCCTGTCTTAGATGCTTGAAAATGCTAAGGATTTGGGCTTCTCAGTTGTGTCTCTCTTTTTCCCAGTCTTGCTAGGGCAGTGGTTTCAAATACCAATGGCAACAACTTCAGGCAATACTTATAAAATGTGTGTGCATCTAAACTGCCCTATTCATTATTTATTTACCCTTAATTCAAAAATGTGACTAGAACATTAGTAAGCAAGCATAGAAAACAGATGGGTTTCCTTTATCACAATTACGTCTAGTTTTCTAACAGCTCTGTTGTTTTTCTTTATCAGCTAAGCATGCATGGCAGAAAAGAGTTCTGATTAGCTTTTTGTTCACCTAAGTCATCTACTGGTTGAATACAAATGACTTAAGTTATTTATGTTGCTTTTCAACATTCTAACAAAAAAAAAAAAAAGGAAAAAAACCTTTTCTATATATCTTTTCAGTCAATTGTCCCAGGGTTGTAGAAAACCTAATTGTTTTTCTGCATATTATTACTGTTTATGAGATCATGGATATAGCAAGGGCATTTAAAGTTGTTAAGGATCAGTGGCAACAGAGGAGAATGAATTTCTGTCAAAGCATCAAATTTGCAGAATCATAAAGAGCATATTAGAAAAGGGCAGTCCATGGAAAACATCCGTGTTTCTACAGATCCAGGTCAGACATCACCTAGATTGGCTCTAAGTGAGTGCCTGTCTGAATGAAGTTCTATTCCTAGCTCAGTACATTTGGTAAACAGTTAAGATTGCGTGCAAAGTGGTGAACACAGGAATGAGCATAAGCAAGTTATCATGACCTGAATCCATTTACAGGAGTCTGTGCCAAACAGAGAGAATCTTTATTACTTTTGATCACTGCCTTGTTGATTCAGAATTTCACAACAGGAAATAATAATACAGATCATATGCTTTCTTGCTAAAATTAAATTAACATGGTTCCATATAATCTGCCTCCTTTAATTTTACAATGAAATGGGAAGACCTGAGTGGAAAACCTGAGAAGTGTCATACAGAAACTCTCAAATAATGTGAATAATTACAAAGAAAAGTAGATGAAGTGTGATCTAGTAAAGGCTTACTACTCCTTGATCTCTGCCTGGAAACTCCTTCTGTAAATTGACCTCCTAGTTGAACAAAGTTTCATATTCCTGTAATTAATTTTAAAATGTGAAAGCATATTTGGGGAGGAGCTGAAAGAATATCTGTGATTCGCAGCTTGAAAACAAATCAACCAATGATCCTGGCGCGGTGGCCTAGTGGCTAAAGTCCTCGCCTTGATCGTGCCAGTATCCCATACGGGTGCTGGTTCTAGCCCCAGCAGCTCCACTTCCCAGCCAGTTCCCTGCTTGTGGCCTGGGAAAGCAGTCGAGGACAGCCCAAAGCCTTGGGTTCCTGCACCGCATGAGACCCTGAGGAAGTTCCTGGCTCCTGGTTTTGAATCGGAGCAGCACCGGCCATTGCAGTCACTTGAGGAGTGAATCTTTGGAAGGAAGATCTTCCTCTCTGTCTCTCCTCTCTGTATATCCGCCTTTCCAATAAAAATAAACCAATCTTAAAAAAAAAAAAATAAACCAAATTACAAAGCCCAAAGCCATTCTACTTGCTGTGTCGTTTATATAGAGTATGTTTTTTCTAACCCATTCACCTGTCTCCCCTCTATCTAATAATATCTATTAATTAATTTATATTTAATTGAGCACTACACTTTTTCTTCCCAGGCACTTTCTTAAATCAAGGATTACAGTGAATTAACAAATAGAACAGGTCCTTTCCCTCAATTATGAGGGCATAACGGACACACAAACATTAGATAATAGTCACACAAAAATTTACTCCTAATTATCTTAAGTACCATGAAGGAAAATTGAAAACTGTAACAAAGGTGGGATTAATTTATATCAGAGTTTGAGGAAGTCACAGAAGGTAGAAGACTTTTCTGAGCAAGTTTCCTTGACCCTGAGATAGAAAGCATAAGTAGGAAATTATAGGTAAATAAGTAACTCACAGGTTTTTCTAGCTAGAAAGGGCAGCATGTATGCAGACATCTATCAACACCCCATCATCAACCAGTTCTCGAATATCTTAGCCCAGTTCTCCAAGAGTTTCAGTAGCACAGTGTAATTATCATCCCTAATGAGGAAAGTGTATTAGCTTGCTCTGATCACTCAATAATTTGTCATTGAACTCTGAATTTCATGAAATCAGTATACTACTCAAAACTGGCATAGCACTTAGAAGCTCCTTAAAATGCAGCTCATGAATTAGTGAAATACACTTATATCAAGGAAGCAGTTATGGCAATGTTTGGAGTAAAGAAATCATGATTTAGTTCCAGATAAAAGCAACATGTTTGTGCTTATGTATGAATGCATGCACACATTTGTACACAATGAAATACTCAAAAAGCATGCTTTTTTGAGAAAGTGATTTTATCTCACTTTGAGATTCATTGCTACAGGTTTTAGAATACCACATAGCAATTCTCAACTACTTTAGTCATCCACCAGTTTTATTTTGTTGTTGGGGGAAAACACAGATACTAAAACTATTGGGGGGTGATTACTTAAAAATTTTACAAATTAAAATACTGAGGTAAAGTCATGAGTTTAAACATTCTTATATAAAATGCTTAAAGGTATAATATTCAGTGTATCATGATAGCCAATCCTTAAAACATAGGAGAAAAGAAAGGTTAATGTTCTAAACCAGATTGCATATGTAATATATGCAAAAATTAAAACTCATGCATATTTTTCCATATTATACTTTTCCTTATATGGAAAAATTTTTGGATCAAAAATTCTTACACAAAAATAAATTCACTTTTAATTTAGTTTTTCCACAAACTTTTTCAAATATATGTATATATATGTATATTCTCTTTCTCTAAATCATGTATAGTTTATACATATGTATACAGGTCTATAAATAACTTAAGGTGCAAATATATAGCAGTAGTGTATTTTTATTTATGTAAAAACAATGTGGCCACATTGCCCTAAAACATTTTCTCCCCAAAAAATTATTTATTGTCTTGCTACTGTCAGCTTTTGGATACTGAGAAACTGTAGTGTTGAATTTCTCAATATCGTTTATCTGTTATGCACTATTTATTGTGTGTGTATGTGGGTGTGTGTGATCTGACATTGATCTCACACCTAGGAAAAAGTCACAGCTTTGTGATTCACAGTGAGAAGCTACTGCATCTCATTTCAAATAGCACTGCAATTCACACTGTGAGGGATCTATTTTATAGGTCGTCTGGGTGAGGCAAAACCTTCTTTATATTTCAACACATTTTTTAGTTCACAGTGATCTGTCAAAATTTAGATGCTATACATTTGTCATAATTCAAGGTGAATGCTATTAAACAGTATATTCCACAATTCCAGGACAGTTTCTAAATTCTTTTTATTAAAAGTTGCTAATTTTGGTTTCCAGTTTCCGATTTTAGATTAAGATTAAAAGACGAAGGATTGATTTTCGACCTTTTCGTGCCACTTGGAAGGTGCCTGTCATAGAACATGAGCATTCTGAAGCAAATAAAATAATCGTAACATGAGCAATCCGTGTTGCTCCACTCTTTGCCTGTCTTAAAGTTGAGCCCCTATTCACAGGCAGTCCCGGCCCAGCTCTATTCTCAGTCTTGTCCTGTGGTTCCCTAGGTCTCAATCAAATTGTTAAGTCTCTCTAACTTAGGATTCTCTGTGTCTGAACTATTGACATGAATGATAGTACGTGATATTGCCCCTATAAATTTAGTTCCTCTTTACCTCCACACATTTATTTATTTTAACATTCATTATAATGCACATTTTGCTCGAATGGAAAGATCTTGTCATTTTCTATAGTGGTATCAAGAAAAAAATTAAAGTAACATTGGAATAAAAATATTCCTATGATAATTTATTATTAGCAAGTATCATTTCCTCACTATTTAAAAAGTTCCCTAAGTTTTATGTTTTCTATACGCCTTCTGCACACACACCTTTACAAATTTTGTTAATGAACTAATTAGCAACAGTCACATCAATAATGATGTTTAAAGTTCTAACACGTAGAACAATTGTCCTGATTCTTACACTAAATCTTTCCATAATTTGACGTTAAAGGTGTTAGAAATTATATCTGTCCTGGTGCATATTAACCTTGTTTTATGCATTGACTTCCACTAAGATTTTTTTTTAAGTTCATCTAGAAACACAGCTAAGAAACTGAGCAGTGCTATTTCTTTTCATATTTGCCAAAGTCTAAAAAAAGACAAAAGCCTGCACATTCATTTGGAAGCTAAGTGAAGTCTAGTTACTATAATTGCTGGTTTGGAAACTTTCTATATTACTTCATATTCGATAATTTTTTACAAGAATATATGTGAAATTTTAATAAATATATTCTCTTCAAAAGGCTTAACCTTTTGAAAGTGCTTAACAAAGATAATTGATTGGTACCTAAGTAGAGCTTACTGATGATCCAATCACTCATTATTAAAGAAGATTCAATAACTATATATTCAGTACCAACAACTAGGTATTAACACAGTGCTAAGTAGAAGCAATGTAAGTATCATTAGCTAATTAATTGTTGATTAAATCTATTGTTATTAATTGTTTGAACCAATACATATTATTGTTTGAACTGATAATTATTGAAAAGCTAAGAAAAACAGATGAAGTAATTCCATGTAATTAAAAACAAAAATTTAATAATGGACAGGTATGCATTTGGAACATTGTGTGTGTAGCCCAAAAGCATTTCCAAATAACAGAACCAGAGCAAACTGAAGACAGTCTAAGTATTACTGGGACTACGGCTTTGACCATAATAACACTGCACTTTCAATATCACAAGACATTAGTTTTACAAATTGCAGGGCCAGTATCTCCTAACACACCATTTTGGAAAAGCACAGTGTTCAACTGGAAAAGGGAAAATCTGAAAACAAATTACTTAAGTTATCATTTTAAAAGCATAGTCTGTAGAGTTGCAAAATGACTCAAAAAGTAAGTCACCAAAATATAACAAATTAAAAGTGTTACAGTGCTTTAGAAGGTCCTAAATGACTACCTTATCACATTTCAGTGGGAATTTCAGCTCCTCATCATGCTGGTATTGTGAGCAGATATGGAGCAGTCAGTTACCCTGAAAGCATCACCACGACTTCCATAAGGTCTTGTTATTTTCTTGCAATCTCTGTGGTGTGGCATCTTCTCAACACTCTCTTGCCTTCGTCTTCCGACTTCACCTCTTCCGCTAAATCTATACCTTACATATCTGTAATGCATCTTCAGAATGCAGTTCTGGGCCCGTTTCCCTCATGTTACATCTCCTTAAATTATGTCATTTTATTTACAGTCTTGGAAATCAGATGTATTCACTCTGTCAAGTGCACACCTCTCAGTAGGAGTCTCACACCCAATCTGCTTGACATCACCATTAGATTATCTCTCAGACCTGAGTCTAGCCATTCAATTTCTTTCCCACAGAAACCTGTTTTGTTATTTTTCCTTGTAATAAATGACAACTGCATCCAAATAACTGTTCAATTAAAAAAAAATCTGAAAGCTCTCCTTTATTCCTTACTTGCCTATGCAATATGCCTCCTCTCATTGAATGATCATCAAATTCTACTGATTCTACTCTTAAACTCTATCTTTTGTCTACCTACTTTTCAGAACACTGCTCATTCTAAAACTTACCCTTATTTACTAGAGATTCCTTTAAAAATAGCCAGAGTTATCTTTAAAAAATAACACATTGGTTTCACATTACTACCTTCTTACTTGTTCAATATTATTAATACCCATAACCTCAATAAAACAGAAGCAAGCAGCATGTGCGCAAGCGGACCTGTATTTTTGCCAAATCCATCACAAACAAGACTGAAGCCAGACTGGTCTGTTTCACAAACAGATCCAATTCTTGTCTATTTCAGGTTCTTTTTTGTATTGGCTAAATTTTCATTCCTTAGAAACAAACATAAAAAGCTTTCCCTGGCAAACCAAACTGAAGCAGGAGGACATTTTTCTTTCTTTCAAATGGTTTCCTATCTTGTTCCTTATGATCATATTCCAAAGATTATACTTTCTTTCTACCCTTAAGTGACTATAATTCTTAATAGAAAAAAAATAAAAACCTCTTTTATTCAATACTCACACTTCCACCAATAGACAAGTAATCTGGTTGAGTTAATGGAATAAAATAAAATGGAATTTTTCCAAGTGTTTTTCATTTTGGATCGTCTTAAAATACAGCTTCTCATTCTAACCAGGATGATGACAAACATTCAGAGAAAGGGTTTCTTAAATTTTAAGCCTTTCCTACAAAGTGTATTTCAAGAAGTAATTGTAGTCATTTCATTGACTCCCCAGTGCAAACACTGTCTGTGGAGTTGCATTTTGTCCCTCCATGACTAAAGTGAGCCCCCTGGCAGTTATTTAAAATGTTAGAAAATGTTGCCTTGGATTATGTTGTGTAACATTCTCCTTGAAAGGTTAGTTTCACTGAAAGACACAGAACTTAGATTCTACTGTGCACAGGCCAGCAGTAGAGGCCCTGGGATGCTGCTGTTCCATACAATAACTCAAAGGCCATGGGCAAAAATGTACATTCTGAAACCTACACAGACTTATGGTACTCCCCAAAGTATTCCAGCCACCTTAAAGACAAAAGCAGAAATGTATGTACGTTGATAAACAAAGACATAGATACTTTACACAAATGGCTTTTTCAGTGTTAAAAATATGCTCTTTTACTTTTCTTGAGAACAGTGTGTAGAACTTAGAACTCAGAATGTGTGTTTTTGTCCATGGGCCTGCTGGGTCTGCAAGAATAATTAGTTGTTAATTAAAACTAATTCCGTATCACCAAAAGCACTGTTGAATTTGCATATGCAAACACTGCACTGCCCAAGAATTATGTGTATCACGGCATCACTTTAGATTTGCACAGGACCTTCGTCTGGAATGAGAGCCCTGTGATTTAGCTTAAACGCTAAATCCTTACCTTCCCAGTACCGGGCTCCCTTATGGGCACTGGTTCATGTCCTGGCTGCTCTGCTTCCCTTCCAGCTCCCCGTCTGTGGCCTGGGAAGGCAGCAGAGGATGGCTCAAAGCTTTGAGATCCAGCACCCGTGTGGGGGACCCAGAAGAAGCTCCTGGCTCCTGGCTTCAGATCGGTTCAGCTCTGGTCTCTGCAGTCAATCTGGAGAGCGAACCAACAGATAGGGCCCTTTTTCTCTGTCTCTCCTTCTCTCCATAAATCTAACCTGTCTTTCCAATAAAAATTTTTTAAATATTTTTAAAAAGAGAAATGATTATTCTCACAAAATACAAAACAAATAGATATATAGGTAAATATGCATATACATATATTCTCACAGAATGGGCTATAGAATGAAGACTAACATGTTGGGAAGTAAAGGTACATTGCAGTATTCCTTTACTACCAAATAAAAGATGAACCCAAAATGACACTGTTAAATTAACTTGATAATAAGATACTAGACTTTCTACCATTGTCTATACCTTCAATACACTTAAATAGTAGAATGTTGGCCTTGTAACTGTTGCTGAAGGACTATACTATTGTGAAAATATGGGGGAAAACATGAAAAAAATTTAAAGAAATAATTATTCTATTATGTCAAAACCAACCTTGTTGTAACTTCCATTCCAATTATTTTACATATAGATCTCTTTTCCTAGCAAAATGACATCTCTGTGCCCGGGTGCCAGGCTAGGAGCAGTGGTGGCAGGAGCATGTGTTGCTTTTCTTTGCTGCTTGCGGTCCCTGGACTATCTGCAGCTCCTCTCGCTGCTCTCCTGAAGTAGCCCCTCAGACAATCTTCTGCAAAGACAATCTTTGAACCTTCCTTCCCGCTGAGGTGGATGCAGAGGCCCTCTAAACAGCCATCTTGATTCCCAACTCACATCTAAATATCAGGTTTTCTTTTATTCTCCCATAAGATTTCCCTGTGTTCTCAATTGTTAACCTATGCCTTGTTAGAGTTATAAGCCTGTTTGAACTATCCTAAAATTCGCCAAATTCAGTAAAAATCATGCTTCAATTCTATAAGCTGCTAAATGTAAAAATGAAAATGGACACGAGACAGCTGAATAGTACCCTATAACCATTTTAAGGTGTATAGCAGCCCATTGTGTATAAACTAAAATTGAAATATCAATGAAGTAGTCACAGGATGTGGTTAAGAACTTGCATTTTCTAACATATTGTTTACTCAAAACAATGTCAATTAACTCCATAGTGTTGTAAATTGTTGCTGATGTTGTGTTGTGGCTTTTCACTGGAGGGGATGATATTCTGCCAGCTCTACTTTCAGACCAGGGTGGTCTCCCAAGGAAACTGTTGGACTTATCTGGAAAATAAGAGGCTGGACTCTATGCATAATACATGCTCGCAAGACTGGATATGAACTGTACTACTGCAACAATGTGGAGGAATCCAACATGAGGGGAGTGTTTGGGGAGAGGTTGGGGCAATCCCAGAGCCTATGAAACTGTGTCATAAAACAAAATTAAAAAAAAAAAAAAGATTTCCCTGTGTTGTCCAGTTTCTGGCTTTAGTCCAACAAATCACTGGGCACCTTTATTCATTGTAATTTTGCTTGTTTTGTCATATGGACATCCTCCATATAAAGTATGCCTCAACTTTAAACAGGCCTTTTCTTCTTCTCATACATCAGTTTAAAGAGCTATATATATAAAGGTTAGTAAATCCCAACCCACCTATTTTCCAAGGTCTCAGGAAGTATATTATAAATTTAGGCAGGAATACTTCATAACAGCATCACATTTCAGTGATTAACACAATAATCACTTGTTGGAAGAGAGCTTTAAAACTCACACCTACCTTCCTGAAGAACTGGTGACTCACGCATGCAGTGAGTCACTGGGACGGATGAGTGGGTATCATATTCCCCAAGATGAAATGCAGTAGAGGTAGGCTCAAGACCTCAGGATCATGATACAGGCAATTAAATGATATATGATCCCATATACATAGCCATTAGGAATATATTATGCTGGATTTAAAATGTAAAACCTTATTTTTAATGTCACCTTTCCTATCTACCAATAAAATCTGCCAGACCCTATTTTTAAGCTCTGCAATCGGATAAAGACCTGCGCTAAGCATGAGGGAGAGAGGGAGAAGCAATAGGCAGGTTCTTATTCCTCTTTAAATTACAGAAAGAATTGACTACACTGAGGCCTCATTCCTTCCTCAATAGACATTTTATGTCTTGCACATGTCAAACAAAGTCTTTTTTTTTTTTTTGCCTAGTCTATCATTATTTAGATAGATCTTTAAATGATGTACAATTTGGGCAAGTTATTTACTCTTTGCCTCTCAGTTTCTTCCCATACTCTCTCCATGAATGGTCATTTAGCTCACTTTCAACCTAAACATTTTGCAGTTTTAAATTTTTTGTTTTCTTCCATACTGCACTGACAGTCTCCACTACTATTCTGAACTCCTCTAAACAGCCTTCTGAGATAACTGCTTACCCTTCTTCAAAAGATCTTATGACACAGTGGTTAAGGATGCAAACCCTAAATCAGACAAGTCTGATTTATACATTCTAGGACAGTATATATTCTGCCCATTATACTTCCCAGCTATAAGACATACTGGGCAATTACTTAAACTCTATGTCTCAGTTTCCTTACCTGTAAATGGAAGTCAAAACAGTAGTAATCTTACTGATTGTGGAAAATATCTTACTTAATGGTGTATGTGAAGCTCTTAGCACAATGCATGATATATATTGGGACTTGGGGAAATATTAGCAAATATTACTAACATTGACCAACTTTAACTTTATATTACACTAAATAGATGTCTTAATGATTTGTTCCTCACAGACTAAACCATGGCAAAATTCCTCATGATACATAAACTATATATCATTAATGAAGTTATTTCCCTTGCATATAATTAATATATCACTAAATAGACCTTGCTCATGGTTTTTCTGTTTCTGAAGTTTAGACAGACCAGAATTTATAACTAGAATTCAGACCAGCCAAAAAAGTCATGTACTTTATGTGTTTTATGTGTTTATTAAGTACACATAAGATTGCCAAGTAAAAGAACACAGGAGGTTCAATGACTCTCTTCCATGTTTTCTGAGTGTTACAGAAACCAAATAAATCAAGTTGCCCTGTTAAATTACTGAATCTCTATTATAGTTTCTTTTTCTCTTCATGATACAAATAAGCACATTTCAATAATGAGTGTGCCTGAGAATCACCCCAGGAGTTGGTTCTGCTCCAGAGATTTAGATTTTAAAGTATCTATATATCTAGATTTGCATATCTAGAAATTTCAAACTCTTTAGTGACTATAGTATGGGTGAACCTAGGAACACAGAACGATCAACTCTGGTAGATGGTGTCTTTCTCTCTAAGAGCTCATAGCGCAATTTATAACATACAGGGTGGTCACTGCCCAAGTGCACACATACACACACACACACTGAGATTTTTACTGTGAAATATTTTTGTATGTTGGTTATTCATAGCTAATAAACATCTTCCAAAGACATAACATACATCAAAATGGAATGCAATTCATTTCCCAGGTGGTCTCTAGCAAATACCCAAGGCAAAGAATAACTAAACTGTGTTAGATATAGTATCAGCCTGTATTCTGAATCTGGAAACAGAGCAGCTATACAGCAAATGAGGGAGACAGAGAAGTGGACAGAAAAAAATATATATATGTGGGGAAAAGGAGGGAAAGTTTAACTCTTACTGCTAGATGTAAAACACATCTTTAAAACCTTGAAAATGGGGACAAGGGCAGAATTTTCACATTTCTAGCATACTTTCTGCATTGCAATCTTACCCTCCAATATCTCTGTGTACCCTACGATGGCCAGACTTCTTGGTCTCTTTGTTCAATAGCTCACCAAGACTTAATGCTGTTAGTCTTCAAAATTCTAAGACCATCAACTTCAAGCCCTCCCTCCTCCAGTTCAGATTTCCATGCCCCAAAGAACTGCTCATTTCACACTGGTTTTGACAATAACTAGTAGAGTGAATTTGTATGTAACGGATATTCTTAGTTTCAAACAATAGCCTTAACTAATTGATGAACTTTCAGGCAGTGTCAAAATTAACCTTAAAAATATATGTATAGGCAAACTTAAAGAGGATGGCAGTCTGGTAAGCTTCCTCACGTACAAAAAGGCTTTCCAGGATTCTTGTCTGTGCTGTGCTCTCAATTGGAGTTTTGTCATAGATTCTCTTGTTTCTCTAAAGCTAAACACAGAGTTGCTGAAACTATCAAGCAATTTTCTTGAGTAAAGGTTTTCAGAATTAGAGGTTGGGGATTGAGTCTTATTTTTTCATACAGGCATTTATTTGACAATTTATGATTCCTAGTTACACATATTTTCATATAGCCATATTTCATAAGTGCTGCTCATAGATATTTAGTACTAGATCTTATGCAATACTTTACATCACATCACATAAAACAGGTTCCAGATGGAATAAAATCAGCACTGAAAAAACAGCCATCTTAAGCTGATTAATTCCACTTTCAGGACTAAATTCCACATTGCTACCTCATTTCCATTATTCATGACTATAACATTGCAAATATTACTATGATTACAAAGATGATTAAAATGTAACATGGATTTGAATTCTCCCCTAAAATTGGATCCAGAGATAGCTTCCCAATACAGGAAAACTTTTATTTTATTTATTTTATTTTATTTATACTTTCATTTTACTCTAAGTCCATTTGTGAACAATTGCTTTAAGGTTTTTATTTAAGTGGTCAGGTTAAATTGATCTCCCAACAGCATCTGGTTGTGTATAAGCTAGCTTTTACACATAGGGGGAAAGAGGACAGACGTGTCAACTACTTCTGTCCTATTTACAGGGAGCAAGTTTGTAGATTTAGGGACATTCAACCTAAAATATTCAAACTGTTGGCTTCAGCTTCCCATTTTACTTAGTTGAGAAATAGATGTAGCCATTTTTTTTTTAAATCAAAGGAAGTCACCAGACCAAAAACTTGAAGTTTGAGTGTTTCAAAAGTGGGTTGCTTTCATTACTAAACTGATGTGTAGCTTCATGAAATATAACTCTTCTGAAACTTGTACCAGAAATATTGGTATGGCTCTAAGTTGCTCTTGTACAGTTTGTCTGATAATTTTAATAGGTGTGTCTATACTAGGATTATAATGTATTGATAATAAGATGTGATCTAGGTATTAGTACAAGAATGTTAGTTTTTGAAAAATCTGTCACATGGGCCGATGTTGTGGCACAGCATGTCAGACTGGCACCTAAGTGGGTGCCAGCTCAAGCTGCAGTTGTACCACTTCTAGCTGGGTTTCCTGCTAATGCTCCTAGGAAAACAATAAAAGCGGTCCAGGTACTTAAGGCCCAGGCATCCATAGAAGAGTCTCAGATGGAGTTTGGGGCTCTTGGCTTCAGCTTGGCAACTGGAATAGCCACTCATTGTGCCTATTTGAAGAATGAAACAGTAAATGGAATAACTTTCTCTCTCTGAGACCCTACCTTTTAAATAGATAAATATCTTTAAAAGTTGTCACAAATGTTTCCCAATTTAGTTCTCATTTGAATAAAGCCTTTTTATTACACAATAAAATGTTGAGGTATTAAAATTATAAATATCATTTTTTTTATTGGAAGAAAGGTCCTTAAAAGAGTGCTGGTATAATTTTTATTGAGATTCTAACTTCACAGAAAAGAATCAATTCCATTTCTCTACTAAATATTTGATGAAATTAGTCTCTAATATTCAGTATTTCCAGGGTCACAGAAGTATTCAGCTTTAGAGACTATCCTTTGCATTTCATTCCATATTTATTAACAGTTTAGTGAAGTGAATTTACTGTGATCCATATATCTTTATGGGAGCCAAGGAGTGAGTATTGTTTTCCTAAAATATGCATGTTGAAGTCTTAACCTCTAATGTCTCAGAAGGTGACCCTATTTGGAGACCAAGTCTTTGAACACTTAGATTAAGCTACTATGTAGCTATTGGGGAAGGACTCTAACTCATTAAGACTGTGTCCTTATAAGAGGAAGAGATACCAGACATGTGTAGTTACAGAGGAAAGATGTGAGGAACCAATGAAAAGATGGCTATCTGCCAATCCTGCCACCCCTTAATTTCTCAAGAACTGAGAGAGAATAACATTTTTCATGTGTAAGTCACCAAGGTTGTGGTATGTTAATTTGCTAGTTCTAGAAAATGAACATAATATGCTTTGAGATAAATTAAAGTGTCACATAATATTTAGTTTTCAAAAGCATTATCTCAATCTTTCATAAGATGATTTTACTGAGGATTGTTTACATCTGTTCAAAGATTTCCTCAAACATCTTTCATAAGTTTGTCTTCCTAATAGAGCATATCTCTTCATACAGGGAAATGCCATTAGGAAGTGAATTTCCATCAATCACATGACATTTCCTAATTAACTTGTGCTGTTATAAAACTATTGTGTCTATGCAAATGACAAATATGATGTTTTTAGTCTAAACAAAGATAAATTACTTACACAGTGTTTTACATTTTTACATACATAAATATTTTCTAAAGGCAGAATTTTTTACATGGATGATATGATTTTAATCATCTGGACCTAGTTCACACATGTGCTTCTAAAGACACTGTTACCTTAATCGATTCTTATAAAGGAGCTGTTAATTAGCAAGGGGCACACTCCAGATCTTATTTCAATTTTTCTTTTTAAGAAAGTATTTTAAAATTGAAATTGTTCGTAGCAGCTTCTATGCTGAATCTGAATGAGCCACCCACTACATCTGTAGATGGGTGTTTTTGGAACTGATTTTTCTTCATTAGCATTCTAAATCAATGCTTATAGATTCGTACTTACAAAATGCAATTATAACTCAATCTAATTCGCCACAGTACATGGATGTCTTGAATTCATCTTTCATTCCCACACTTATCAGGAAGCAAGTCAGAAGTGAACATATGTTTCTCACTTTCATCGTCTGAAATGTTCAGTACCAGGAACCTAGATATTTTTGAAGCAATTGAATACATTAAAAATTAACTGTGTCTTTTTCTAAAGCTAATTAATTAAATATAATAGAATTATCATAACTCTAAAATTTCTCAATCTAACACCAGCTAAAACTTAGCTATTGGATTCTTTATATCCCTCCACTGGTCACTTGCTTTTATGATCATCTCCTTCACTTAGATATCAGGTATTATATTATTACTGAAGTAAGTTAATTTTGAGAATAATTTAAAGGTTGAGTTAGTTGAGAAAACACAGAAACCCATAGGTTGCTACTGAATTGATTTGGGAAGCACTGAATTCTACCCAGTAATGTAAAATCCCAAATATCTAAATATGTATTTATGTCACTTTTTAAAGACAGTAAGACAAGGACAATATACTTGATTATGTCTTTAAAATTATCTTCTAAGTTAATCTTAGGTAAGAATTAAAATAATTTCAGTGCACACAACTGTATATTATTATTAATATTGACTGGGTGAAAACTGTAATTATATATTTATGGTATAAATGTGACATCTTGATATCTACTCAAAAAAGTGACAGCATTAAATCAAAATTTATTAATTTATGTTTTTCATGCTAATACCTTGAAGTTTACTCTGTTATGAATTTTAGAACATAAATTAAGACTGAATATAGTTACCCTGGTGTGGGATAGATCTCAAAATCTATACCTTCTTTCTATCTGAGACTTTATGGTCTTTGATCAGTACATTTTTATTCCCTCCCTTTGTACTCCATTTTTGCAATCACTGCTACTCATCTAACTATTTTGTACTTCCGTAAGTTCAGTTTCCACAGATTTCACCTATAGGAGAGATCATGCATATGAAAACACAATGGGAAAAGGAAACTCTTCAGTAAATATTGTTGGAAAAACTGCATATCCATATACAGAAGAATGGAATTAGAACCTGATTTTGTGCCATATTAAAAAAAACTAAAAATAGATTTAAAACAAATGTAATGGTAAAAAGTATAAAATTACTAAAAGAAAACAGGGGAAGCATGGAAGAAAACATAACAGAAACCCAATTATTTGAGATATCACTGATGCCGCCTAAGATCAGCATTAACAGAAGGCTGGATTCAGGTGCTGGAAACAAATATCAAACCCAGGACCCAGGATGCAAGCATCATTTCCTGGTCCTTTAATTGTCAGGCCAAATGCCTGGCCCACAATGGTTTCTGGAAGAAAGATAAAAGATTCAACATAAGAGATGGAGAGACTGAGGAGAAAAGGGAATTCCCAAACATGTCAGTGGAAATGAAATGACTACAACCTTTATAAAAACAATATGGAGGCTCCTAAAGCACTACAAATAGAACTAGCAGGCAATCAAGTAATCCCACACATGGGTAGACAGCCAAAGGAAGTGAAATCAGTATCTTGAAGAGGCATCTGCACCCTATGCTCATTGCAGCATAATTCTCAAAAGCCAAGATAGAAACTACCTAAGCATTCATCAGGGATGGAAAGTCAAGGAGCATGTGACCTATAAACATAAACAAAATGGACCACCATTCAGCCTTCACAAGGGGACAAATCTTACCATTTGTAAGAAGACGGGTGAGTTTGGAAGATAAAATGCTAAGTGAAATAAGCCTGGCACAGAAAAAGAAATACAACATCTGTATAGTTTAAGATAAAAATGATCATTGATCCTGTCACCAATTCATATTTCAATCTACATAACAGTACATATTTCTTCTTTAAAATATCTAGTCCCTGAGTCTTTGGCTCCAGCCCTTATTCCCTCATATCTGGACTCCACAGCCTGCTCAGTAGCTCTCTTGCCTCTGGTCTTCTCTTTCAACACCTCCTCAATGCCTTTGCCAAGTTTATTTTTCTAGAATGCATTTTTAAAAATTTAAGTTTCTTTTTAAGGAAAACAGCAATCAGAAACAGTGAATCGATAGAAAATATAAGCTGCCGTGCCTGGAATTCAGAACTTACAACTAAAGGCCTTTTCAAAATTTATTTTCACATTTCAAACCCATGCAGCTTTAATTAAGTCTTGCTGCTGTTTTCACTGCCTCCAACCTAACTCTTTGGTTTTCATTAATTTTGATCCATTAGATTCAGAAGGTGCAAAGCCTGCTCCAGTCTGCTGTGTTCCGAGCTATGCCCTGATCATTGCTCTATCTTGCTATGAAAGCTATTTGACTACTGCTACCCTTAACCACAATCAGCAAGGTTCTTCTAGTTTGACTCCCGATGTTGCTATTTCTAGGTAATCTCTTGTCATGCCACTCCCCACTTCCTTTCATCAAATGGCACATAGGTTCAGCACTTCCCTCATTTAAGCGCACATCAGCTTTCAACTTAGGTCTGCAAGGAGGAGGCCCAATGCTATAGCACCTCCAGGACCATGCAGTTCATTTCTTTCTTCCTAGGGTTAGGCTTATTGAAGGTTTGCAAATACGGAGTCTGTAAAAGATGTTATCATATGCTGCCCCCAAAATGCTTTCCTGTCTCTCTGTTTACTGATCCACTGTACATCCTTTAAGATTCATGTGAGTTCTATCAGCCCTCTAAATACCCAGCATCGTGGTGATGCTTTCAGGTTATGAAATTCGTTCATCTCATTCTTTCTTTGGTTGCCTATCACGGACTTCTGCTGAAGGAGTTTTAAATATACTTCTCTTGCATACTGACAGTTTAAGTTAAAGCACCAAACAGCAGGTACAAAAGATCACTCTGACCTTCACGCTGCTGCTTAAAAATAGAAGATAAAATCCCCATGTGTATGGTGTCTTCCTTATACATCTTATCAAAACTGAAAAGTTGAAACCAGTCAAGTTTTGTACAGACCTTGTTAGAATTGTCTTTCAAGCCTCCCCACATAATTTACTTGCTTCCTCAAGGTTGAGCCCTTTGTCTCATTCAGTGTAGGAACAACTGGTTCTGACTGCTTCTTTATGTCTACCTTTGCTTAAGGGGGTTCCTTTTGTATGCCTTTTTTAGCCACCCGTATGCCAACTTAATTCTTGTACCTAGCAGGTGCAAGACACTATGCTGATGGAGATACTTTTGCACCCTTATAGTGGATATTATTTAACTTCTATTGCTTAACTGCCTACTACCACACATCTTTATTTGAAAGTTGCCCAGACATCACAACCTCAAAATATCCCCAAATCCTTGATACTCTCTGCCAAATGTGCTCCCAATTCTGTCTTCTCTGACTTAGTGGGTGACATAACCATTTATTCATTCAGTTACCCAAGATAGAAAACTGGGAGTCAACTCTGACTTCTTGCTCTTCTCTGTCCTACTATGCATATCCAGTCTTCATTTCACATATTTTAAACATCTGTGAAACTGATACTTCCCCATTCTTAGTTCAGAGCTCTATGAACTGCACTTCTCCTATTGCAAATATCCTCAATTTGATGTTCTGTCTTCAGTCTAAGCATTTTCTGATTTCATCTTTCATGAAGAGAATGATCTGTTTAAAAAGCATAGTCCATATCCTTCTTTACATAAAAACCATTCAGGGATTGTCTTCTCTTGTCCTGAAAGGCACATCTATCCTCCGTTGTTATTTTGTCCTTCTTGTCTCTCCCTCCAAGTTCCTGGAATGCTGGACTGGAATGCACAACCTATCTTATTTCTTCATTCTCACATGTTTTGAAGTGGAGGTGAAGGTTCTCTTTGTTCCTTTCCTGCTTATCTGGACATTTTCTACTAAAAGATTCAGGTATCCTTCAGAAACCAATTCCAAATCTTCTAATGCACATTAGAGCCCTTTCTCTGAGACTATATCACTTAGAGTTTGTCTCTACCATTAGTGTTAAAAATAATATACTATGTTTCTCTGTTCATTGATTCAATAAATATAAGCCTATTCTCTGGGTCATACACATTCTGTGCCACATACTTGATGTTCACTAAATGATTCTTTTCTAATAAGTGAATGCATATTTGCAATAAACTTCAAGAGAAACATTCTCAGCTTATTATACTTATTTGAATTCATTTTCATTTATCCTCATATACCCATCTTATCTTGCACCATATTTTATATATATAGGAAAACTTCAAAAATGTTTTTATTTGCTTATTTTACAGTTTTTAAAACTATTATTTTTTTCATTTCATTTTGATAGAAATATAAAGACAAAGACAGACAAAGACCTCCCATATGCTGGCTCATTTCCCAGATGCTAGCAACAAGCAACCCATTAGAGCTGGGTCAGGCTGGAGCTGGGAGCACAGATATTCAATCCAGGCTTCCCACCTGGATGGCTGATACCCAAGTACTTGCTACCTCTCCAGGGTGCAGAGTAGCAGAAAGCTGGAATTGGAAGCAAAGGCTGAAATATGACAGGGGGACCTCCTAAGCAGAATGGCAAATATTGCATCAAAAGCTACCCCTACATTCAGGCTTGATTTAAAAATATTTTTGAATAGGAAATTATCACTGATTATAAACCACATGGAGATTTTGAAAAGTTATGTAATCATACGATGTAAATAATACCCAAGAGTATCTGTATACTCTGAAATATGTACTGGTATTTGCTGAGGAAAATAACATACTGTAAATAAATGTCATCTAAAGATCTTCACAAGATCTGTGTGTAATGCATACACAAACTAATGGCAAAGTGTTTGCTTTGAAAGGCGCTGTATTCCACCACATTACAAAGGAAAAACAACAGTGAAAACCTTCCAGATGACATTTAGAGAGCAAAATTATTCAATAAATTAAAGAAAAAATGAATATTAGAAACTTTGTAAAAAATTTTAAAAGTGCTAAATCCCAACATTTCATAAGAGTATGTGTAAGAGTAAATATAAAGATGATGACTATGGAGAGATGTCCAAACTTGTCACTAGAGAAACACAGCTAATATAACAATAAGATGTTCATGCTGATCACCATCCATGTACGCTGATATTAGATGCATTGAAACACCTAGCACATTAAAAATTAGCAAGTAGTGGCTGGCATTGTGGTGCAGTAGGTTAAACCAATGCCTGCAAGGAGTTTCTGTCCTGGCTACTCTACTTCCAATCCAGCACCTAGCAGATAGATGTGGGAAAGCAATGGAAGATGACTCAAGAAACTATAAAGCAGTACCAGTTGTTGACAAGGATGGACTCTGTTCCACAGCTGATGGGAAGATGGACTGGAACAGGGAATCTTGTGAAGAAGCTGGAGGAACCTGGCAAAATTAACTAAACATGCTAAATATACACAAGCTATACATACTAAACATACGTAAACATACACTGTGTTGCCTTATTAGTTGTGTTATTTTCAATAAAATATTCCTTTTAAACCTCTGCATCTTTTGGTCTTGAGCTCAACTGTTTACCAGAATAACTTGGCATTCACTCTTAATTATGTATGACTAGCCCCTCACTTCACTACACTGATCTGATACATGAGGATTTTGAGACCCAGATATATGAAGTAGGTGAATCAGATTATTTTTACCACAAGAATACCTTGAAGGAAGCCTATGCTGCTTTGTAAAAATGGAATTCACAAACGTCTGAGTTTTGTGCAAGCCTATTCATTTCAGAAGCAGAAACACAGACCCATCTTTATGAAGCTAAAAATTCAAATGATGGACTTGAACTTCACTGTGCTGAGAAGCCCACCATGAATTCCCTAGCAATAGATTACACTCTAGAGATTACCCTAACGTTTTTTTCAAAATTAGGAAATAGTAGAAATTAGATGCCACCAAATAACAAACTTAAAAATAAAAGTAGAGCAGTTTAGTTAATAAATTCTTTGACTTTCTTAAGAAATGACTGCACACTGTAAATCTTTGCCTAATCTTATCTTTACCATTGACTGGAAAGAGATTAATACAAACAAACATTGACAATGTATTACTGAAATGTTTGAGACAGAAGGTACTTCTCTGATACACATATTCATTATTTTCTTTAATACTCTGACATGTTGCTTGGGCAGCAGTAATGGTTATTACTTTCCATTTCTCCTTTTGCTTTATTTTAGAACAAACATAGTTATTTGAAAGGCAGGGTTACAGGGAAAGAGAGAGAAAAGAGAAATCTTCCATTTGCTGGTTCACTCCCCCAAAATGTCTATAATGACCAGGGCTGGCCCTAGAGGAAGCCAGGAGTCAGGAGCTTCCTTTCGGTCTCCCAGAGGGGCGTCAGGGCCTATGCAACTCGAGTGGAGAAGCCATATTTTGAACTGGTACCCCTTAGCGATGCTTGCATGGCAACCAGAGGCTTCAGCCACTATGCCACAATACTGGTCCAATATAATGCTTATGTCACATCTCTCCTATTGTATATACATTATATCTAAATTAGTGGATAGATCCTGATTGCTTCACCCACAGAAAATATATAAAAACTTAAAAGTATTATTTGTTTGGCTGTCTAGGACCTTCTATAGAACCTAGTTCACAATGGACACTACATGAGGGCATGAAAAATGGAATTAAGACAAAATTTTATTTTGGCATGAAACTACTGATATTCTTACATATGGCAAGTTCATCATTTACTCTTTGTGAATTGAATATGTAACAATTAAAATTTAACTTACTGGTGACAAAAATAGGGAAGTTGATGATGGAAATCAACAAATTTTGAGCTCTAGGTAGCTCTCTACCAATAACTATGCCAACTTTACACCAAATGATTTTGTATAAACATACAGACACACAAATTTCTATCTAAACAGTTTTAAATCATGACTTTCTCAAAACCTTCCCTACTCTACATGATCTCTAGGTTGAATTCTCTGAGATTTTCATTCCCAAGTGGCATAAGTATTGTTCTATTGAATAATAATGGTCATATTCATTTCCATACAATAAACACCAGCATTTGTGAGGGCTTCTAATCTCTTGTATTATATCTGCAGCCCAATTCAAACTATCCAATCTCTTAAACTCTAGACTAGCTTGTTCCAAAATAATTCCATAGGCATTTCAAAAATCACAGTTCCCAAGATAGAACTGGTATTTCCTTACTTGTGTGGCATTCCCTATTTCAACTCCCTATTTTAATGACTGCTCATAGCTTTGAGCTAAATTTTACCCTCTCCAAATTAGTATGTGATACTCAGTGTGATAGTTTTTGGAGATGAGGTCTCCGGAGAAAATTATGGCTAGATGCAATCATGAAGATGGGCAGTCATGAGTGCCTTAAGAAGGTTCAACAGAGCTTGCCTTGCTTTTGCTGTCTTAGACATCTGAGGACACAGCATGAAGGTGTCTGTGTGTGAACCGGGAAGAGGACTCCAAAGAAGAAGCAGATCTGCTGGTACCGTGAGTTTAGACTTTCCGAACTCCAAAAGAGTCAGCAAAAATTCCTATTATTGAAGTCACCCAGTTTATGATTTTCTTTTATCATAGCCAAAGAAGATTAACACAATCAACAAATTTGTCATGTAACTTTCACGTATGGAAGACTTTCTAACCCATCCACCCATTTACTCACCACTTCTAAGGTTTGTTGTCCAGTATCCTAGTTAACATTATAATACCAATTGAAATTTTCTGGTTTCATGGTTATATAGCATGCTACTGCTGAGAAAACTGTACGAGAGGTGCATGAGATTCTCTGTATCGATTTTAAAACTTCTTGTGAGTCCATGCAATACTTGACAACAAAAACGTTTTGAAAACACCCAGGGCAGGAGTTTGGCCAAACAGTTTCAGGTGTTCATAAAGTAAGCCAGAGGGTGAGAACACACTCTTTCTCTTTCTGCCTATCAAATAAGTAAATAAATAATTTGTTAAACACCCTTCTTCATTATGTCAGTTTCTGGTAATCAGTAGGGAAATACCTGCCTGTTACAACACAATGTTTCCTCAGATTTATTATCAAATACCCCCACAGAGTGTTCATATTATTATAGTGTTTATTTTACAAGCACAGAATAGAAATTTTCACAGTAGAGCTATTAGCAGTAAACAATGAACAAGAAGTCTAAGCCTATATTGTGAATGTTTTTGGAATTGACAAGAACATGCAATGCCAATATTCGTATTGCTGGAGATGGTTTGCATTATGAGGTCTTTGAGGGAAAAAGCAAGGACTACGTAATAGTTTTCTTCCATGAAAAAGTATATGAAAATCACTAACTTGAGACTAGAGATGGCTTTGTTCCATTTATCCACTTGTCAACACTGTTTGTTCCCATACTTCATTTATTTACTTTGGACTTGACTATAAAAATAGGCATTTTCCTTTGAAAAAATATCCTTTCTTTAACTTTGGGAAACTTAGAAAATTTAATAATTATAATGGGGTAGAATATCTTCAGGCTCTTATTAGCCAGCTTTGCCTACTGGACTATTCTTGGAATAGGTAAAAGACAGAAGAGATTAAATATTAAATATTTCTAATACTGGTGCAAGACAAATCTGGCCTATGTCTCAGGATCCTAGGTTACTGCATATCACTGTAACCTATAACCCAGTGATACAGGAGTAGGGAAAGCTAAAAGAAAAAAAATATATATATGGCTGGTGGAGAGACAAAGGCATTAGCCATAGGCTTGAATATTAATATGAAGCGCCATGGAGAGCCCTTGGTAAAAGCACATGGTAAAAGGAGCCATGAATTCTCCCAACCATTTTTGTATACTCTGCTTCCCATCCTGACATTGCTGCCAGGCAGACCCTTGAGAGTAAGTAGTAGAAATATTTAAGCTAAGAAGATATTTGGGGAGGGAAAAAATACTGAATTTGTGTTGAACCTCTAATTGTTTATATTTCAAATTTTATCTCCATTGACTTGTATCTCCCTCTACTCGTAATTTCAAAGAAGCCAATGGCTCTCTTTTAGTAGAGATAAATATCTTTCCACATCAATGCCTCTGCCAGATATTGGCCTGTAGATACTATTTATCTAGGCAATGTGGAAAACATGAATGACTTTCGCACTTAAGAATTGGGTATGTTGGATGGCTCTTCATTCTTTGAAAACTTTGAATGCTTACAGAGATTTGGCATGTAGATCAATGACAGGGAAATATAAACCTTTCCACTAATGCATTCACATAAAAATCATAATCAAAGCACTTGTTTTTCACATAAAACAGTTAACAGTGAAAATATTTTCTAACCAATTAAAACAGATGCTAGCTAGCACTATAAGTAAATCTAAACCATCTCGTATAGTAAACTTTTGCTAGAATCTGACTTTTAACAATAACTGCTTCCTCCACACATTTACAGATAATTTTGTAAAGAGAACTTTTTAATAGAGGCAGATGAATCTCAATTCAGTTGGTTTGTTACTTGTAAAAATCACCATCTGATTTGCTGAAGATTTCATCTGATTACCTAAAATTTTTATTGAATAACAGCATTCATCAAAATAAAATAAAATCATTTGACAGCAACCGCTAGTAACCACTGAAAACTTCTTTGGTTTACTTCTAATCAGTCCTAAACCCAGATACTAAAAGACTTGGGTCTGTTGTTAGTGAACACTTTCATCTTAATTCAATCAGAAAGAATATTTATGAACATCCAAAAAGGAACAATCTCTTATGATATTAAATAATACCTTCACAGTTATTTTTTAGATACCAGGAAAGGGAGAAAAGAATTGTAATATGTGGTATGTTTTCCATGAGGATTTAATCTAATTGGATAGTGGGTAATTCAAATTCTATTAAAAAAGGCTTATATATGAGCTGATTGTAAGAGCTTAATAATAATAACAGCCACAACAGCTGGAGCTGAGCCAGTCTGAAACCAGGAGCCAGAAGCCAAGAACCTCTTCCAAGTCTTCCATGCAGGTGCAGGGACTCTAGGCTTTGGGCCATGCTCTATTGCTTTCCCAGGCCACAAGGAGGGAACTGGACGGAAAGTAGAGCAGCCAGGACATAAACCAGTGCCCATAGAGGATCCCAGCACTTTCAAAATGAGAACTTAGCCACTTCTGCCATCTTACTATACCCCAGAATTGGATTTTCTAAAACACATACCTATCTTAGTCCACCAAAACTTCACTTCTATGAGAATACATATTTTTCTCCCATTAAAAGAAATTCCAAGATTATTTTTTTATTATTATTTTTATTGGAAAGGCAGATATACAGAGAGGAGAGACAGAGAAGCAGATCTTCCATCCGATGATTCACTCCCCAGGCGGCCGCAACGGCTGGAGCTGAGCCAATCCGAAGCCAGGAGCCTCTTCTGGGTCTCCCACGTGGGTACAGGGTCCCAAAGCTTTGGGCCGTCCTCGACTGCTTTCCCAGGCCACAAGCAGGGAGCTGGATGGGAAGCGGGTCTGCTGGGATTAGAAGCAGCGCCCATATGGGATCCCAGGCGTGCAAGGCAAGGACCTTAACCCCTACGCCATGGCGCCGGGCCCCCAAGATTAATTTTTTTTAAATGTTTATTTTCTCCACAATGCACTGAAACTTCTGCATTCTATTGTGCTTGGTACTTTAGCATTCAAAATAGTCTAATTAGAATGTAAATCTTATTAATTTTAAAAACCTGCAAAATATCTTAAAATATTGCTAAAGTGAAATGGGAAAACAGAATAAAAATAAAAAAATTTCAGTTACTAGAAATATGCACACTGTGGGGTTGGTTGCAAGTTAAGCTGCAACCTGCAGTGCTGGCATCACAAAAGGATGCCAGTTATATTCCTGGTAGATTCAGGTCTCTGCTAATATACCTGGGAAAGTAGCAAGCACAGCCAAATGGCATGGGCCCTTGCACCCATTTGAGACACCCAAAAGATCTTGGCTCCTGGCTTCTGCCTGGCCCAGTTATTGACACTGAAGCCACCTGGGGGTTTGAACTAGCAGATGGAAGACCTCTCACCTCCCACTGAAATTCTGTCATTCAAATAAATAATTTTTTTAACAAAAAGAAATACACAGACTATATAGTCCTACTTCATTGTTATAATTTAACTTCAAATTTAGCTTTAAAACTCTTGGCAGTCAGTCATGGGAAGCAAAGAATTTGAAAAGGAGAAATCAATAGCAATTCTTCTATAGAAATCAATCATCTTAATAAAATGATTCTTTAGAAAGCTAGGTGACTTAATGCAAGAGTTTATTTTGCCTAGATATACTTTATCAGAACAGAACAGAGCAGCAAAGAGATTTTCATGCAAGGTAAAAGTTTTAGATACTTTTTTTATTCTCACAGACTCCTTTTTTATAACTTAATAATTTCCTTTTTCTTCTGAGCTTTACAGAAAGAATATATTTTTAGTTATATCACTTGAATAGCAGAAGCTGTTTCATGGTTTGCAGCAGACATGTTCATCAAAATTTGTAAATAATTTATGAACTTCTTCACATACATTATATAATTATGTCTTCAAACCAGCCCACTGACTTGAATATTGTGATCATGATACAGATGAGTAAGGCAAGACTCTAGGGGATGCACACTCTTGAAGTGGTAGTAGCTAAGTCGAGGCGGTCCAATATGGCAGCCCTAAGCTATGTGGTGATTGGATACTTGAATATGGTTGGTCTGAATCATGATGTACCATAAGCATAAAATGCATAGCAACTTTCAAACATTTTTGGGACAAAAAAACCTTTTTAAGTAAAATATCTCATTAACAAGTTTTTTTCCAGACTACTGAGATAATATTTTGGATATGTTCAGTCAAATGAACATACATTGTTAAAATGGATTACATGTATGCTTTAAATTTTATAAAGGATGCTAGAAAATTTAAACTCAAATATGTGACTCACCTTATATATATCTTTTGGATTTGGTTGTCTAAATCTTGGAATTCTTTTCATTCTTTTTCAGCATCACTTACATTAATTACATATATCATCAATTTTATTTTATAAATTGATGACCATTCTTATATAAAAATGTTCACAATTGTTACCTTTCACAGTTACAGCTTTCCTTATCTGTGGAAAAAGTATTACTCTGTGTTGCTGAAAATACCTCCTAGTCTAAATAAACATCATTATAGCACATTTGAATATGATCAAAATTTCATACTGCCTTTCATCATCACAATGCATTTAAAACTTGTTAGTCCCATTTGTTACATAGCTACCCCTTAGACAAGTCATTAGTAGCTGGATCACTAAACTATGACTTCACCTAAATCTGTTTCTGCTTTAGTAACAACAACTATTTAAGTTTAAAATGGCATTGTAGATAGGCAGAGGTAGAAAATCTAGTATCATACTGTCAAAGCATATCTAGCTCTTTCATTAGGCATCTTCCTTGTACTTGGGAGTAGAGATTCATGCTGCAACATATCTTCACTTTCTGGTATATTAATCTCCATTATACAGTTCATCTAAAAGACTATATGTAAATACTTATTTACCTGTATATCTACTTGTTTATATTTTGCATGAGAATTGTCTATTTACTTTCTTAAAGGTAAAGTTAGAGATGCAAGAAATGGGGACCTGCTAATACAGAATGAAGAGTAGAGAAAAATAACAATTGTTCCAATTTTGATAACACGTTGGTGCAGAAAAAATAATTTAACGCACTAAAAACCGCAGCAATTAATTTTTTTGTGCTAAATCTGGCTCAGTTGCATGCTTCTGCAGGACAGTTATATATTTATTCTTCATAAATAATAGCTCTCACCTAAGTGAATTAAACTCTCAATTTTAGATAAGAAATGATTAATTCTTAAATTGATGAGGTTTGGCAAAATGAGTCTGCAATGTGCATGTATAATATCCAGATGATCTCCTGGCCCAATAGCAGATCACTCCTACTCAGCGAAAGTGGTGAAAATTCTAAAGCAAAACCATGTGAGAAATAGCTAGGAATACATTTAACAAAAGATTCGCAAAATTCATATTCTGTGAATTACAAAATTTACAAATTACAAAAAAAGGATGAAAAAAATGAGATATAAATAAAATGAAAGTATCCTGTATTTATATATTTAGAAGATTTAAGTTCACTGAACTGGTATTACTTCCCAACTTAATCTATACAATTCAATCCTTTTTCTATCATTTTCTTTATAGAAAATGACAAGCTGATTCAAAACTTCATCCTGCTAATAAAATGCAAAGAAAGGAAAAAAAAAAATCACTAGATTTGCAAGGTCCCTGGACTAGTGAAATAATGCTGGAAAAGGAACACAAACAGGATTCCTAGATTGTCAAATTAATAAAGGTAAAGATTTTCTTCTTCTTTTCTTATTCCCTCTTTTCTTAAAAAGAAATTTAAATATGAAGATGCTTGTATTCTAAAATATCTTAATGGTATATTAATTGCAAGATAAGATTCATGGACAATAGGTTATTTTGACAGAGTTATCTGCTTTATCTTTCTTTTGATGAATTATAAACATAACAATTACATAAGGACTTTATGAAATCTTATAATTTAAAAAAGCATAGATTAACATGTCTAACCCAGTTTTCTTTCTTTACGTATTTGAGCATTAAAATTTTATTGTTTTTCTTAACACTGGTGACATTGAAAAACTTATCATATTGTAGCATAGCTTTCTATTTTCAGGGGTCTCCCATTAGCCATTTTCAGTAAAGTAGAGAATTAAATTACAACAATTACAATGCCTCAGGCATAAAGGCCCATCATAATTGTTTCTGATATCTTTTGCCCTTGTTCCTGTCACCTTATCAATGCATTAAAAAGATTTACTTTCTCACTGCTTTGAAAACACTGATAACTAGAAAT
Source organism: Ochotona curzoniae (assembly GCF_017591425.1). Classification (NCBI taxonomy): domain Eukaryota; kingdom Metazoa; phylum Chordata; class Mammalia; order Lagomorpha; family Ochotonidae; genus Ochotona; species Ochotona curzoniae. The sequence continues at coordinate 24,010,396 of NW_024465751.1, forward strand.
AGATCTTAGATTGGCTAAAGACCCAATGCCATATTGATAAATTAGATAGTGTGACCTTAAAAAGCAATGAAACATAAAGTTTATCCTTCAAACAGCTAAAAAGATACAATGCAAATGAGAGTTTATTAGCTTTCTCATTTGACACTATAACTTATATGACGTAGATTTTAAAAATAAAGAGAAAACATTGCTTCTTATTCTTATCTCTTTTTTCCTTTTTTTTTCTTTTCTTTTTTTCTAGAGCAGCAAGTCATATTAATCCATTTTTCTTTAGCAGTAGGGAATAAAAGAAATAACATGTCTGAACATGTCAAGTCAGGCACCAATTAATATGCTATAGATTTGAGAAAATTCAACTTGAAAGTATACTTGGAGGAAGAGAGAAAATTATCATTTTCAGAAGATTTGATGGTGTATCTGAGAAGCAGACAAACACAGCATTTCCATCTGCTGGTTTACTGCCCAAAAGGCCACATCAACAAAATACTAACAGCAATTATCTGGGACATGGGATCGAAGCAGAAACAAGGAAGTGAGGAAGCAACTTCAATTTTTCTCCTTTAGGTGTTTATATTATTTCATTTTTTTTGGTAACAAAAGCAGGTATCGGTTATACAAATTAAGCACACAGAAAAGGAACCATTGACATATATCCTTTTAGAAAGATTACATTTAGAAATAGGTGTGTACCAGAAATTTAAAATTTAAGAAAATGTTTTTCTAAGACTTTACTGGAGTTTCCTATCAAAGCCACTGAACTTCAATGGTCAAGTTTACTAACAACACAGGGTTTAAATAAATTCCAGAGGAGAAAGTTCTGTAGACTGAGTAATTAATGATTATCAAGTAGGTATAAAATTCCATATTTTCAATCAACTGAAAATTGACTGTTGTGCATACTATTATCAATAAAACTTAATCATAGAAAAGAAGTCATATTTTTCAGTACAGAACCAGAAAACATTCTGGGAATCTCCTTTAATGCAATAATGAACACAAGCATGAAGAGCTGACTAATTACTGGAAGCTTATATTTATAGAAATGTATTTTATGACTGATAGAATGCAGTCACTGATAATGCAATCACTAGTATCAAACACTAAAATGTCCAATTTCTGGTCTTTTAAATTAGCCAGGAAAATCCTGATTCTTAATTAGTGTCATTTATTTGGGGGTACTTATACGTTAATGCAAATTAATATTATGCCCAGGCACCCTATGTCTGATAACAAAGAGGCAAAAATCAAGGTTAATGTTTCTGATTAAACCAGGACTGTGGCTCAAAATCAAACCAGTCAGTTAAAATGTCTGATTGTTTTTTAGTTTATTATTTCCTAGCAACTGCAAAGATACTCTCATTCTCCTTCATAAAATAAAACCTAGAATTTTTTAAGCTAGCAATGGTGTGGGGCTTTTTATTTAGAGGGGCACATCTTGAGCATGATTATTACTATTTTTGTAATCCAAGAGCTTTTTGACTTTGCTGCCAACTGCTGTTGCCACTATCCTGGTGCTTCACTCAGTTCTTTTTTACCTCTGTGTGATAAGGCATGCAGCCTTTCCTTAATTTTCTGAACTGTGATAGAGAAGGGATTAGAGCAGTAAATACGCTATAACTAAGGCTGTTAATGTATATTGCTAAGTTATTTTTATTTATTTGAGAGGCACAATGGCAGGGAGAACAGGATAGATGCATCTTTGGGTTCACTTCCCAAATTAGCCTCTGACTGAGGCTGGGCCAGGTTGAAACCCAGGGGAGGAACTCCAGCCAGTGGGTGCAGGAGCTCAAGTATTTTGGCCATCTTCCTCTGCTTCTCCAGTTGCAGGGAGCTGGATTGAAAATGAAGTAGCCAGGGCTTGAACTGGTACCACGTGGAATGCCAGCATTGCAACAAACAGTTTAATCCACTGTGCATAGTACCAGCCCCAGAAGGACTATAGTCGCAACAGCAATCATAAAATTTAGATTTTAGTATGAAACCAAGTATTCTCATTTATAAAATATGGCATACTGTCTTTGCAGTTTTGTGACAGAACTAGACACCCTCTTGAGATTCCATTCTGTGATTACATAAACACTAATCTAGATATTGATGTTAAAATTGGGAGGTTCTGGATTACACATATAGACCAAAATTAGTTAAGTGGGTCCTTAAAAGTAAAAGAGAAAGTAGAAGAGATGGTTGTAGAACTTCAATAGAAGAGAAAAGCAAGGAATAGACACAAGGAATAGAGAAGGAGGGGACAGCAGGGCTGGAGAACGGAAAGGACCAGATTCAGGATTACTGTCCTTGTCCATGGAAGAAGGAACCCATGAATCAAGAAGGAAGGCTGCTTCTAGACAGTGAGCATGATACCCAGCAGAAAATGAGCAAAGAGACGGGATTTAAGTCCCCACAACTGCAGGGCATGGGATTCTGCCAACAATTTCAATCAGCTGGGAAGTTGGTTCATACTCAGAGCCAATAGAAAGGAACAAAGTTCTGCCAATAGCCTGATTTTGGCCTTGTGAGACTCAATGCAGACAGCAAGCTGAGCCCAACTGAGCCTGGACTTCTTACCTACAGAAAACACAGCATAATATCTTTGAGTTGCTTAGGGTTTCTAAATAATGGTCAGTTTTCATATAGTCTCCTGGACTACAGCCCATGCTGATTTCTTGCCTTCTTTCATATGGTAGACACAAATCACTAGAGTTTTTTATCTACAGCTTTGACATTTCCTGAAAATCTAGAGTCAAGGCCAAAAGGAAAGATGTCATTTTCAAATATCAGTTTCCTTGGTTTTTCTGTATACTTCATCTTGATTGACACATAAAAGCTAAAAACTGGGCATAAATGTGTGAGATGAAAAGCAAAATGAATCTTTCTAATTCTGAAAAAAAGACATTACATAAACATATATTCGATACCTCAATGTAGTCCCTAATGGTAGAATTGCTGTATATATCTAAGCACAAATCCAGCATCACCATATTTTAAAATAATGAGCCATCTCTTATAATCACTTTCATTAGTAATATTACTATAATATAGGAAGTCATTACTTACTATATAATTTGATGAAGTTATATAACATTGTTTTCATCGTCACATTCACAAAATATTCCTATTGCCACTCTTTATTCCATTAATTCAAGTTTTAAAAATGTAATTATCTTATTTAAAAACAGAGGAAATACAGTCTATTATTACTAATAATAATTATATTTAGACATTATAGTTGACTAAATCATGCAAGTTATATGTATATATAAATATGTATACCAACCACCCATATTTCAGTGTAAATTCACTTATGAAACATGTTGCTTTCTTATTTATGTCATAACCAAATTTAGTAAATAAATATTAATAGCTACTAATTATAAAACAGGAACAGCACATCAAAATGTGCTATCCTCTCCTTCGGATAGCAATGCAAAAGTATACATATCTTTATAGAGACAGAACTATTGCTAAAGCCTAGTAGAACATGGCTGTCATTCAATTATTTATATAATTGCTATTTGTCATTATTTATATTTGTTTTTCTTTTACAATAAAACGGCCATGCAATGTTCACATTTCTTATCTTCATTATAAAAAGATGTACCTTGTATCTCCATGATTGTGGAGATATTACTAGCGCTAATATAGCAACAAAGACTATATAGCAGGAGAGAGTAAGCCAATGGTTTACAACACTGATGTGAGAGAATGAAAACAGGCCCACTATGACCCAAAACCAGGGCAATGTTGGTGTGCAGGAACAGACGAGGAATTTGATGATTGTGATGGTGATAGAAATGATGGAAGAAGGTGGTTAGAATTACAAAACAATCTGAGAAGATTTTTAGATTATTCCTAATTTAGCATGTTACAACAACCAAAACGGAAATGCTTAGGGAATCTAATCATTATTTTTGCTCTTTTGATGAATTTACAGCAAGAGATAGGAAAAGAGTTTTGAGAGCTGAAGATATAGGCAAAATAATGTTCATATTAGCCAAGAAATCAGAAATGGATGAGCACCTATTGCAAATCAATACAGACAGCACAGACGCAAGCAAATTAGAGTACAGATATGTATCAACAGTGACACAATGTCCTGAGTTTGATATAATTTCAACCTCAGACAAGAATTGTAGACTGGCCACCATGGCACTATGAACCACATCTAGATCTATATAAAGATGGCTGTGCCTGCTTAGTGATGGTCTGTTAACCTTACAGAAAGAGTTCTTCCAAGATTTGAAAAACCTTACATGCATTATTCTCTTTTTGCAGCACTATTTTACAAAAGCCATTATGAACAAGCTTCAATGTGGTTTGTGGATTTGGTTTACAACAATATGAAAAACTAATTAATAAAACTGGAAAATTAATGAAAAGTCATTATATTTAGACAATTATGCTTATGCAGGTTTCAGGTCTTTGGGCTTAATGAAAATGGCAACCCTTCAAAGGTGCACGTGGAGTATAAACAGACAAGGGAGTACGTAACTATCATAGGAGTGATTCTGAACAGACAGCAAGATGCTCTAACTCACTAAATTTCGATTTCTACTTGTTGATGACTAGAATCTCACAAAGTTTACTTCAGCATGTCCAACTACTACATACTTTCTAAAAACATATTTATTTTATTTATTTGAAAGGTAGGGTGACAAAAAAAAAAAAAAAGGAGGTAGAAATCTTTCTCCAGCTGGTTCACTCCCCAAACTGCCAATGGATGGCAGGGTCAAAAGTACATGGATCATCTTTTGATGCTTTCCCAGATAAATAGTGGGGAGCTGGACCAGAAGTGGAGCTCCTAAGAATTTGACTCAGTGCTCTGACATGAGATGTCTATGAATTAGGCGCAGGCTTACTTGCTGCACCACCAAAGTCCCTATCCCATATCCTAATAAAAATGAGTTAGCCAATTACTTCTTGAAAAAAAAAAAGCATAAAAAAATTAGAAAACACCTAAGGAAGATTGGGTACAGAAAAGAAAGTTGTCCATTCAAAGAAAACAGAAAGTGGAGACCAGCAGAGAAAAATTGCTTGCCTGACAAAATCATTTCTTGTTTTCTTTCCTTCCTTCTTTCCCAATTACCCTCTGTTTCACAGCTTCTTTCAATTTCCTCAGATAGAACACCAAATTCAGGAGTCATAATTTCTATTATAACGAGCAAATATAGGTGTGAAAGCTTAATAAATTAGAAAGTGCTTGTAAAGTACCAAAAACATAGCTGATAATACAGTAAATGCCATTTATTTCTCTTCTGCTGCTTCTGTTTGTTTCATTTGCCTTAAGAAATAAAACATTTCTCCCCAAAATGAATATGCTATCAAGAAAATATCAAGAAGATGATATCATTATGCCTGAGCTTGTTTTTAGCTTCTTACAATTTTTAAACAGACGGTGAACTGGATTTGACCTGTGGCACAGTGAGTTAAACTGCCACTTAGCAGTCCAAATTCCAAAACAGAGCCCAGTGGGAGTTCCAGATACATTGCTTCCAATCCAGCTTCCTGCTAATGCATATGGAGAGGATCAGATAATGATTCTAGTGCTTGGAACCCTGCACTTCCATGGAATGCTCAGATGCAGTTTAAGACTCCGGGTGTCATCCTGGACCAGCCTAAGTGGCTGCAGGCATTTTTAAAAAATGGATCATAGGATGAAATTTCTTCCTTTGCCTTCCCAGCAGACACAAACAAATAATTTTTTTTAAAAAAAATAAATATATAAAACAAAATAGGAAGTGGCAAAGAGCCCAGAATAGTTTCAACATATCAACTTACATCATACACATACACACACACACACACACACACACACATATGATTCAAAAAAATCTGTTGTCAAGTAGACCAATAGCCTGGTTTAATTTCCACTCCCTTTATTCTTTTTGCCTGAACTTCTTCAGTAATGACTAAAATGGTTCTTTGACGATACCCATTATTTCTAAACCCTAAGAGTCTAAGTCCTAGAATCAGCTTCAATTTAAAAGTTCAGAAATGCAAAGATAGTAAAATAAATAAATAAGAAAACCTTTTTCTTTTACCTTGTACCTTATAAAATGCCTCATGACTTTACAGCAACTCTTGTGATCAAATATTCATGATCACACTACTACTTCATAAAAGACACCTGATCTTTACTGAAATAAATAATGGTAGTCAAGTCAGTGCTAACTTGCAGCTATTCACAGAGAGCAGAATTTCTCATGCTATAAAGATGAGACTCAGAAAAAAGTAGTCTGGATGAAAGAGTGAGAAACAAGAGTTTTCCAACAACATTCTGGATCAAGGGTACAAATGCTAATGAACACTCATCTCAAACAATTCCTCTTTTAATGTACAGGTATTAAATGTGTTGTTTGTTTTACAGTCTTAAATAATGTGCCATAATAATATTAAAAAAGAAAAGAAAAAAAGGAAAGGAAACATTGTTCAAGGAGCCAAATGCCAGAAAGTCCTTCACGTTTTTACATCAGGGGAGGAAAGCTGCCTACCTACATCATTTGCATACATTTGGCTAAGTAGAGATTTGGTGTCTTAAAAGAAAGGAATATAAAGCATGAAGTGGAAGGCTGGCTGGCCTGAAGAACACTTAGAGTTCTTTATTATATTTTGAGATTTAAAAATTATCCAATAAGGTATTTGAATATCCATCCCACGCTTAGTCACTTCCTCTCTCGTTATCTTCAATACTTCCTTCCCCTTATGTTCAAATATAAAAATATTTATCTCATCTTGGAGGATAGACTCATGTTTGGATCCCCAACTACATCAGCTAGAACAGAAATTGGCAATATATTTTCTGCAAAGGGCCAGATGGTAAATCATTTAGGCTTTGCAGGACATATGGTTTCTTTGACCAACAGTTACTCACTACTCATCTGAGCCAGTGCAGCACAAAAATAATCACAGATAATACAAAAGAGTGAACTTGGCCACATCCTAATAAAACTGTTTATTCAAGAAAAAGAGAAAAAACAACCTATTAGGCTGAGTTTGGCCTGTGGTTCATAGTTTGCCAGCTACTGTTTTCTTTTTGCTTTTCTAAAGTTACTACTTTCAAATTCTACCACTTACTTTTTATTTAAAACTTGATGGTCCAGACCTCCTCAAATCTTAACAGCTAATAGTTATGAAAATTAAATGAGATGATATGTTGAAAATAAATCCATAATATATTGAAGATAATGCATTAGGGGCACTAAGCCAAGTGATTGGTTCATACATATTTAGATGGGTGTCTAGGTTCAAAATGTTCTCCTTGTTCCTTATATGTTTGCTGCACCTTATAAAAGAGCCAGTACTTGATTACCAACTTATTCAACCCAGATTGTTCAGAATCTTACTCTCCTTCACTTCTAATCTATCACCTAGTCCTATTATCTATTGAATAAATCATTATTTCTCTCTCCTCAATATTACCTTTTTTACCAGGCCTCTGGTTTTTTAAAAAAGATTTATTTATTTGAGAGGTGGAGTAACATAGAGGCGCATGTGTGGGAGTGTGTGTGGGAGAAAGGGAACACTGATTTCCCATTTGCAGTTTCACTGCCCAAGTGCCCACAACAACCAAGGTTGGCCAGCTGAAGCCAGGAGCCTAGAACTCCATTAGGTTCTCCTACTTGGCTAATCAGGACCAAGCACTTGGGCTACCATCCAATTCCTTTCAGGGACCTTAGCAGAGAATTGGACCAAGGAGCCATGCAGTCCAACTAGCACTCCAATATGGGATGAGAATGTCCCAACTGGCAGCTTAATGTGCAGTGCCACAATGCCTGCCTTGAAAACTTCTCCATCAGGTTCTCCTAATCTTTTGACTTTTGAACTTTCGTAGATGACAACAATTTTAGGGTAAATTAGAGTTTCCTGAACATAACTTTTAGTGTCTCACATGTGCATCTTACCATCTCACCAGCTTTGTCTCTCATTCTATCCCTTGAACTCTTGGACACACTGAACCTTCTACAGTCCATTGGGCATACCATAATTCCTCTTATCTCTGCTGCCCTCACAGATTGTATTATCCTGTGCTCTCAAATACTAAAAGGGTTCCGACTTTCCAAGAAAAATTCAAAACCAAAATTGTCAGATCATTCTTCTTTCTCTGATATACATCACACTTTTCTGCACTTACCATAAATTTTTGACAAAACCTTTTTCTGTGATTGATATCTTATTTCTTAGAAATTTAACTTTTTCTTTGAAATCCAACTCAAATAACAAACCTTCCAATAATCTAAACTCCATTTTAGCAAGAAGTAATCTTTCTGAAATCTTATAGCAACTAATAGGTTATAAAAAGTAATGTAAGCTTTGTGATAGTGGATTTAGAATTTGTCTAATTTGCATAATGTTTAATATTCCATAATATCTGACATATCTTATCTTTACTAAAACAAAACTACTCATACTAAATATTTTATATGATGCTTTTTAAAAATCCAAGTACTCAGTGCTAATGTTATCATCCATTTAAAATTTTAAGCAACGTTTTAATGCAATGGCATTTTAGCTATGTAAAAATGTTTTATTGAAAATAGAATGAAACTTGGTGAGGACTACCTTAAGAACAAAGCAACAATTACATAAACAATAGACTAAGAAAAGCTGAGCAACCACAAAAGACCAAGAGGATATATCAGGTAAAAATAAATGAATGTATATATAGTTTTCTTATTCAAAAAGAGATCATAAGGTTTTGCACACAAAACGGAAAAATTCAGAAAGCGTATCTTGAAATGATATCTCTACACATGAAAATGCAAAACAGATACACATATGTGTATATACATATATCTCCAAGGAATAATAAGTATGATTAAAATGACTAAAAGAAATCCAATATGTAAAATCTATAAGAAAATTTTTATTAAAATTGAGCCTTTATAACTCAGAATAAAAAAGTTAACTCATAAACAAATATGAAGGCTATTCAAATACACAAATAATGGGAGTCACTTGGTCTGTACTACCATAACAAAAAAATCTGACTGTAAGTAGGATTATATTCTAAAATATAACTCAGAGAAATTTTGTTTTAAAATCATGCATTCAGCTGTGATAATGATTTGTAAAGACAAATTAGTACATTTCCTTGAGAGAATAAGCTTCAATTTTCATTCCAGGTAGAAATAAGCATTGGTGGGGACCGGCCGTGTGGTGGTATAGCCACGTTAAGCCACCACTTGCAACACCAGCATCCTATATGGGCACTGGCTCATCCCATTCGAGTCCCAGGTGCTCTGTTTCTGATTCACTTCCTTGCTAATGTGCCTGGGAAAGCAGGAGATTACAGTCCAAGTTCCTGGGACTCTGCACACAATTGAAAGATCCAGAGGGGTCCAGGCTCCTGGTTTTGGCATGCTTTAGCCCTGACCATTGCAGCTTGGAGCGATCTCATCTACTATATGAATACCTGGGATCAAGTCCCACCTCTGCTTCCAATTGAGCTTCCTGGATACCTGAGTACATGGGAGGCAGCAGATGCTGGCCCAAGTGCTTGAGTCCCTGCCACCCATGTGGAAGACCTGCATGAAATTATCAGTTAACTAGTTTGATCCTGATTCAGCCCTAGTCATTTGGAGAATGACTAACAGAAGATTGATCCCTGTCTGTTTTTTTTTTTAATGAACATTATTTTAAATATCCTAGAAAACCTGTATTCACAATACATAGAAATTCCATGTAAAATGGGCTTTACCTTAACATTGTATTTTTTTTTTTTTAAAAAAAGGTTTGTTTAGTAATTTACAAGTCAGAGACAAAAAGAAGGGCAGGAAAAGAGGCAGGTCTTCCATCTGTTGGTTTACTCCTCAGATGTCCACAGAGGCCAGGGCTGGGCCAGGCTGAAGCATCATCTGGGACTTCCATATGAGTAGCAGGGACCCAAACATTTGGGTCATATTCTACTGCCTTTCCCAGGCCATTAGCAGGAAACTGGGTTGGAAGTGAAGCAGCTAGGACACAAACTAACACGCATATGGGATTTTTGGAGTTGCACGTGGCAGCTTTTCTCACCACTGCCACTGTGCTGGTCATGGCATTTCCCTGATACACTGATGCTCAAAAGCCTTAAAGCCCTTAATTTGAATGAAATTTAAAGACCTCCCTGGATGTGTTTCTCAGCTCAGAATTAAACTCTATAGTTTAATTACTTTGTTACTGGGGTGTAATGGATTACTAGCATGGATAATGTCTCTTCGTTATTTACATCTTAAAATTAAGTTCAATTAAATTACATAATGCCTATAATGAATCCAAAGTTCTTTTCTGAGGAATTGTTATTTTGAATAGAAAGCTTTTTCCTCCTAATATGAAAAGAACTAATTTTAAAACATACAATTAGCAACAAGGGGGAGTCATATAAATAGTAGCAGCTTTAGAGTTGCACATGTCTACCATGGGAGTCCCCAGTAGCAATTTTCTGGTGTGTGAAAGGGATATGATAGCATGTTCCTTCATGTTGTGAAAACTGAAATTAAACAGATTTGTGATATTTTTCATTATAGTTTTTAAAAGTTTTAAATGTATTCCTAAAGGAGAGAGGGATCTCACCTACTGGTTCATGTCCTCCAAACCCACAAAAGTCAGATGCAGGCCAGTCTGAAGTCAAGAGTCAATAATTCAATCAGGATGCTCCATGTGGCTAGCAGAAACCCTACTATTTGAGCTTTCAGTTGGTGCCTCATGGTGCACACTTGGAGGAATCTGGAATTGGGGGCAAAGCTAGGACTGGAGCCCAGGCACTTTCATAGGGGATGGGGGCATTCCAAGTAGCATCTTATTGTCTAATCCAGCCATATCCCCTTGTACTTTTTCTTTTACACCTTAAAGTGGCTATAGGGTACTATTCAGCTGTCTCACGTCTGTTTTCATTTTAGTATTTAGCAGTTTATTGTGTTGATGCATAATTTTGCTGAACTAAGATCAGTTACTCCTCACTAAGGTATCGAAGATTTCTCTGCACACCTCTCCTAAAACTGTTCTAGCACCTCAACTGTTGACAAATGCCTTGTTGGATTTATTTATTTATTTATTTATTTATTTATTTATTTATTGCCTTGTTAGACTTACAACCAGTTTAGACTATCTTAAAATCTGCCAAACTCCCCTTGTACTTTAATTGTCTCATGCTATTGTAATAGCCTTTCAAAGACATTCATACACTATCTTATGGACTATGTAAACACATTGCATTATGAGGCAAAAGGTCCTTTTCAAATATAATTAATATTATGGACCTTAAAATAGAGAGAACTTAGCTTGCCTACATGCGGCCACACTAACCACGTGAGTACATAAAATTAGAGAAATGCCTTTGGCTGGTATTCAGAAAGGTAAGTAGTCAGAGACATGACTCACACAAGGATTCCATAGGCCATTGTCGGCTGGAAGATCCTTTGATCTTAAGTCAGGAAAAATGGGAATATTGATCCCCAAACCACATAAATAGAATTTTGCTTGCAATTTACTGACTTTGGAAATAGTATTTTCTTGAGCCTTCAGATAAAATACAGCCTAGATAACATCTTGGTTTTAATTTTGTGAGACACAGAGCAGAGAAGCCAGCAAAGCTCACCAGGACAAAGGACAAATTTGAAAATTTGCGTTAAATAGCTGGATTAGTTGTAATTTGGTATGATCTGAATAGAAATCTGACACACAATGGATTAGGCCCTCAGCATTCCTACTCTAAAGTAATAACCTTATCTCTCAGTACCCATTTCTCATCTTCCTTGTTGACAAAATCTTTTCTAACTTATGCTGTCATGCCCCTATGCCCAAGCCTGCAGGAGCTTTCTCCTGCCAACCCTATAATTCTAACTCCTTCACTGAGCATAGTCTCTTCTCAATTCCATGGCTATTCTAATTTGTCACTATTTGTCAAAAATTCTGTGTGCTTTTACATAAGCTTCATTTCCATGTCTCTGATATTTCCTACATCAAATTGTTCATACTTAGTATCTTCACAGTTTAAACATCATCCACATGTAACAAGATAAATATGGGTGTTTTTTTATTAGTATACTGAAAGTAATGAAATACTACTAACAAGGTTGGACTAATGTTAATAATACTAACAAGTGTATCATTGATTTATTAAGAACTTGCTATATGTTTGAAAAGGTTTTGGGTCTTTAGCACAGCAAATTAAACCACTGCTTGAGATGCCAGCTGGAATCCCATATGGGTACTGGTTCATGCTCATTTAGAAACACTACAATTCCAAAATACAAGTGCAAAAGATACGGAGGAATTAAAGGTGTAGAAAAATTCCCTCTCCATTGCTGTGCAACTCTTCTTAAAAACAATGTGGCAGTTCCTCAAAAATTGAGAACTTACCATATGATCCAGCAATTCCACTCCTGGGATACATGAAACAATTGAAAACATTCTCTACATATATTACTGTATTTAATATATGCTTGTGTACTTGCGGGTTTTTATCATCAAATTAGTTCTTACATGTCTAATCTGAATATTATCTAAAGAAATAAACATTAGTAAGGGACTAGAAAAGACATTTGTACATGCATGTTCATAGAAACATTAATCACAATAGTCAAAATGAAAACAACTCAAATTGACAGATAAATGAATAAATAAAATGTGATCACTCCTTCCTTCCCTCAACTTCTTTCTTTCTCTTTCTATATCTCTTTCACACATCCACATTTATATTATTCAGCTTTAAAATGGAAGCAAATTCACAAACATACCACAACATGAATGAGGTATGTAGAGTAGCCAATTCATAGAGACAGTAGGCCAGTGGTTGATATAAGAGGAGGGAAATGCGATGTTATTGCTCGATAGGTACAGAGTGTTAGTTTTGCAAGACAAAAAGAGTTACAGATACTAGTTGTCAGCTTGACATCACAATAACACCTGAAGTGACTAAAATAAAGTGAAAAAATTTCGGCTTACAAGTTTGGAGGCTGCAGTCCAAGGCTAGGCAGTGTCATTGGGTTAACTTCTAGGAAAGCAATGAGAACACCATGTGGTGAGGCAGGAAAGAGAGAGAGAGAGACAGAGAGAGACAGAGAGAGAGACACAGAGAGAGAGACAGAGACAGAGACAGAGACAGAGAGAGAGAGAGAGAGAGAGAGAGAGAGAGAAGAAACTGGGCCTAAAATAGGTGTTGATCAATCCTTTCAGGAAAACTGTCTTCCAGCAGCTGACTGCTAATGATCTAAGGACTTGCCACTAGACCCACCTTCTAAAGTTTACATCCTGGGGTCCAAACCTTTGACATTTGGCCCTTTGTTGCACATTCAGCATCTAAACTAATATCAAAATTGTAGCACTGGTAGTAACTGCACAACAAAAAATGCATTTAACAATGCTGGAATGCATAGAGGTAAATTTTACATTATTCATGTTTTGCCACAATTAAAGATATACAACAGAAGTGGTTTTTCTCAGAGTAAATGATATGAAATCCAACTCATATTTAAGAAACACTACATTAATTTCCATTAACAATGTAATTGCTTTTTTTTTAGCAACTTAGGGATGATGGCTTGCTATAGCTAGATAGCAATAATATTCATTTTATGTTGATAGTAGCTTTCACTTACAGGTAATGTTTTGCTTAACTGATCTATCATAATACATGAACCTCTTAGACTTAGTAAATGCAAATTGATATCCAAATTTTAATTAGTACTAGATAATACATAAATGCAAACTATTGTAATTTCAAAGGGAAGAAATATACCTAGAAATTATGTCCAAATAGTCCAAATCACAGTATCTAGTAGAATCCTTAATAAGCAATATCATAGAGGGGGTAATCTGAGATCTCCAATGATGGGGAAAGACAATATTACTACCTAACTTGCCTACTTATCTTCATTTGTACTGTTTTCTTCACATATATTACATGTACTTAATATATGATATATAGTTGTGTTTTCTCTACATATATTACATTTAATTAGTTAATCACTTAACATATATGTGCATTTTCTCCACATGTATTACATTTATTTAACATATGTTTGATTATTCATGGAATTTTATCATCTTGTCACATTCTACATGCCTACTCTAACTATTGATCAAAAAAATAAGCTTTAGGAAGTATGGTTCAGGTTTGTAAAAAATTGACCAATAATTGGCCTTTTGCTTGTTAACTGGGCTGTGAACTAAAAATTTACTTTTTTGAAAAACAGGATCCTGGGGCCCGGCGGCGTGGCCTAGTGGTTAAAGTCCTCGCCTTGAATGCACCAGGATACCATATGGGTGTCAGTTCTAGTCCTGGCAGCTCCACTTCCCAACAAGTCCCTGCTTGTGGCTTGGGAAAGCAGTCGAGGACGGCCCAAAGCCTTGGGACCCTGCACCCGTGTGGGATACCTGGAAGAAGTTCCTGGATGCTGGCTTTGGATCGGCATAGCATTGGCTGTTGCGCTCACTTGGGGAGTGAATCATCGGATGGAAGATCTTCCTCTCTGTCTCTCTTCCTCTCTGTATATCTGACTTCCCAATAAAGAAATAAAATTTTTAAAAAAAAAAAAGAAAAACAGATCCTGAAATTTATTTATTTTCTGAAATCAATTTTCCATGCATATTTTAAATTTGCAGAATTGACTGGTACATCTAGAAATGATAATAGCAATATGGCATCTGCACGATTTTTAAGTAATTTATCAGATTTGGAAAACATAATTTCAATTTTGTTGCTAAGAGAGTGATCTGTGACCCAACATCATTTGGAGACAGGGACTAAGAAAAACTCAGAATATCATCCTAAAATTTTTTAAGCATTCATTTTAACTATTACATACTAGAGCAGTAGATTTAAACTTTTGAAAATTTCATCACTAAAATTGAGATTTGTTAATATTACTTTAATGGTACCTTGGGATTATACTTGCAGGAAAAAAGTGCTTGATGTAAAGTGCCTTCTAATTTTCAAAAATAATGATTTAAGGGTTTATTGCAGTACCGGGCTATGGTTTGCTTAGCAAACAAATCTGCTTGCCCTTTTTCCTGGTTACTCTCTAGAACACATCTCTTAATCCTGACTTCATCATTTCCAATTCTTGGCCATAAACTTTCCATGTACTGGCTGAAGAGGGATCTTAAAGTCTTGTAAAAGAGTAAGCCATGAGATGCAAAGAACCTTGAATGTCATAAAAAAGGAGAAAGCCGCTTGCCTTCAAAGAACATCTGTATTGATCAGATATTTGATAAATAAATAAAATATGTTAATAATAGATTTCTTCTGGAATAAGTTTTTGAGATATACCCACCAACACAAACACACCCATATACACACACTCCACATGCACACATATTACAGTGGCTGCTATTACGTTAGGTAAATATTTAGAGCAATTCCACTGTCAACTTTCAAATTCAGTTTTCTCATACTTAATTAGTAAATAAATCCTGCTTCATAACTTTACTTTGAGGTTGAAGGGATTTACATATTTAGTTTTAAAACAGTACCTACTAAACAATATGTGCCCGGGAAGTGTCAAGTGCTCTTATTTTAATTTTCATTCTATTTTATCTCTCTGTTTTCTTTAACTTATTTCCATCAGGGTTGTCTAACACTGAAGGTTTTTCAAGGTCTACAAAATCCCTCCATCTTGGCAAATTCCTAGTTTTCCTTCAGAAGAACTTGAAATAAGCTGATTGTGTCTTTTTTTGCTTAAGTATTTTCTTCATTTTATTTCTAACACACATTTTTTTGTAGGATGTCTACAGAGTCATACCTAATTCTTCAGAAGTCATAGTTTTCAATGTTTGCCTCTAGTTAACAGGCAAAGGATCATAAACAATTGTACAGCAGAAGAGAAATATGTGATATAACTTAGCCACGACTGCACTGCCTAACATATGTTTAACCAATGATTTCCTCCTTTGCCAATTATTGTTTCCATACAACTACTTCAATATATTTCAGAATCACGTCATTTTTCTTTAGGAAGATCCTATATTGCTGAGTTGTTTACTCTTTAGAAAGCAGGCAAGTCATCTTGATAGGATATTAGTAAAAACAATGTTACTTGTTTTACTAAGCTATGACATCTCAAAAAATTAAAAACATCATAGCACTCATTCAGCAACAACTCTTTAACTTGATTGCATGCAGATCTCCACTTAGAGACCAAGAAAATGAGAGTACTATATGAATATTTCAAAGTGCAAATGTTACAGCTGGAAACATACATGGTAATGCTTTGTTTCAGGTAAGTTACTTTTATGGTATTGTCTAAGATTTTGGATAACCTACTATGCAGCCAGATAGTTACACTCCGATATTTTAAATAGTGTTAGAGATTGTGATTACATTTTTTACTTAAGAAGTTAGAAACTGCTCACTTGAATCATATATACATACATAAGCAAATATAGAATCACAAATTCAACATCAGGAGTCCAACAAATGAAAAATAATCTGTTGCCTAATTTATGAGTAAACTCAGACTACAAAGTAAGATATACTCTGAATTTTGTTGACAAGCAGGATGAATTGCTCATTTTTGGAATAATTATGATTTTGACCATTATACTGAGACTTGATAGTAATAAAATAACAGGAAAAAGCCTTTATTTTCTTGTAGGCAATACACAGTGGGGAGGGGTTATACTGAGAAGAATGAACAAGATCCTATTTCTTAAATTTGCCAGCATCTCAATGCTTTGGAAGAAGAGGACCTGTACCTAATCAAATTAAAAACCAAATCAGTGCTGTTGCAGAACCTCAGTTTATGGTTCACAGATCTAATATTCCAGATCTGTAACGTCCTAATAAAATACTGCCAACCAAAACAATTTGGGATAATAACACCAAAATTGTAAAAAACATAGAATGTGTCCTTGAAAAATATAAATATCCACCATTCTGTTATTGAATGCTTCTACACACTTAGCTTCTGTGACACTATCGTCTCAGGATTTTGTTTGTTGTCTTCTGTTCAGGATTATTCGTTTTGGACTTCTTGGACTCATATTCTTCCCCCTGAATATCCTGTTGGCCTACTGTTTACCCAGCTGTGGTCTTTCTGGAGCACTTTCACCCATGTTCATGGTTGTATGCTCTAAGCTTTATAGCTCTTTGTGTGTGTGTGTGTGTGTGTGTGTGTGTGTGTGTGTGTGTGTGTGTCCATGTTTTTGAAAATGGCTTCAGAAACGTTTGTTTGCGTATGCGCTAGATATTCTCACTTGGGTGTATCCATAGTATTACAAATTCAAAATGCCTTAAAGCAAAAATTAAACCTGTTCTCTTCCACTCAGTCTATTCCCTTTCTTAAGCTTCCAGTAATCACTAGTGGTCATGCCACCTACCCAGCGAAGCAAGTCAGAAATGTGAGAGTCATATTAGAAACGTCTCTCATTTGGCTCCTCATATTCAACCAGTCAAGACAATGAGGCACTGTTCACTAATTTTTTTCTTTGAAAATTTCTATATTTATCCAAATTCATTACCCTTTCTCTATTACAACTGAACTCGTTTCAGATCTTACCTCTTGTCTAAATTACTGTAATGCTTGGCTAGTTCATCATAAAGTATTATTTAACTGATATCGATGGTTTGCTCCTTGATTGCAGCCTGATTGAACGCAGGCCCCTGGAGGACGAGAATCCTGCCCCTTGTGCTTTCTTTAGGATAGGTTTTGGCACACAGTAACTGAGATAAATGGTAGCCTCAATGGTCTACAAGCTATTTAAAGTATACAAATACAACCGTATCAATTATCATCTGGAAACTTAAAATATCATATCACCTATGAATTTGGTTTGCAGGATGCTCCCGAATTTGTCCCCTGCTAATCTATCAGATTCCTCTTAGCCACTGAGTTGGACGGTTTATATTAACATTACACATAACTGCTCATCATTCCTGTGCGTTCCTGTGTGGTACGAGGTCAGGTACTTAACCGCTGAGCATCCAGTGCATTTTCTCTTAATTCTAGTTTTACCAAAGACATAGGACCTTGAAACAATCTGTCTTCTACTACATTTAAGTAGTCTAGAACACAGTAAGTACTAAGTAGTTATCAAAAAATTCAACATGAATAGAAGTATTTAGTTTAACACCACATATTTTCTTACGCATAGCATTTGCCATAACCATTTATGTTTCACTTTTTAAAATCACAGGCATTTTTCTTTAAAAGCAGTTTTATAAATCTTTGCAAGTGAAGGTCTAGCTCCTAGAAAAGTATTTTAAAAACTCAGTAGGTCAAATCTACCGTATCAGTACAACAGTTAATTATGTATAAATATTAGCAGCTTAAAAATCTTTGTGATCTGTAGGTCCATTTTTCTTAAACTCAAACTTCTTCAATTTCTACATGCAATAAAAAATAATATTTTAAAACACAAAATACCGAGACCTATAACAAAATCAGAATCCATATGTCAAATTAGAACCACAGCATAAGGAATATTATCTAATAACTAGTTCAATATATTGTTATAAAAGGTTTAATTTTCAGAATCATTACAAAAATTTGTAAAAATCAAGATTAGCCGGGTCCAGGAATTAAAATAACCTCCAATTACTTTATGCTGTATATTTATGGCCTGACTTCTTTATACATAAACCCCGGTACACAGACATAAATTATATCTAATCTGGTTGCCTATAATTTATTTTGCTGCTAAACAAAATAATATTACATTCTTTGTTAGATGATATCCAATTATTTCCAAGATAACAGGGATTTAGTGTTCAATTATTAACAGCCATTCTTAAAAAGATACTTCTTTGAGTCACAGGTTTTTTCATTGTGAACAGTGGCTTTTCTGAATAGGAGCGCAGTACCTAATTCATGTTTGCAGATGTGATTTAGTTGCTGAATTTTAAAGTTAAGAAAGCTTTGAATATCTTCACTGTCAGCAGAAAATTCTTCCATCCGTGCTGCTGGAGAATATTGCTGCTTGAAGTTTTAACAGGAAAATAAAAACTGTAGTAAGAAAATTGAAACTACTGATAAAGGTTGCTTTCTAGCAAAAAAAAGGAAGTTAAGTTGTCAGCAATAACAGAGCTTTCTAATTCATCCACAGTCTGAGGCATCACCTTCAACTTGCTGGGAATGAAAACTGATACTGCGTTTTCCAACTCAGAGGGGCCTAAAGAAGAGCGGAGACCCTGCGGATCGGAATAACTTGCCAAAGCCTCAACCACTAGCGATGGGGAAACCACAGCTTCCAGCCTTTCTTAAGAGAAAAGACGGTACACACATTTCAAAACCAGTGCTAGGGTGCATTTCAAAATGTAGCTCACTGATCTCTGAAACAAAAAATCATCATCAGAGGTTCCCCCCCAGCCAAAGATGAACCAGTTTACAGAATGATCCGTTGTCTCTGGAACACGACATCATCCTCACATTACTGCAAGAAAACGAATCAACGGAAAGAATCGGCGCTGTAACAACTTGAACATGAAGTCAAGGTAAAATAAAAAACTCCTACCCGTTTGGCTGAGCTGAGAAGCGCTGCGACTTTTTCGTGACAGACCAACAATAGCTACCATTTTGGCCCCGATGCTAGAGCGCCGCTTTTTGCCACTGGTGCCCAACGCGCCCACGGCGGTGTCGGATTGGCTGCCATCGTTCTTCTCCAGCGAGCACATGTCTCCGCTGATGCTGGTGCTTTTGGTCATGTTCTTCCCAGCCATGCCCATTTGTCTGCTTTGCATTTTGGAGGTAAAGACACTGTCAGCCGATGCATCATGAAAAGCGAGGAAGACAAGGGTAAAAACGAAAAGACAGAAAATGCATTTTAGATGAACTATCTGGCAAATATAAGGAATTAAATTATATCCTCTATGGAACATGTTTCTAGTACTGAAGATTTTTGCAATACTATGGTCTCAAATGTGCTTCACTGTTTAAGTCCAACTTTCAATACAACTGTGCAAAATCAGACTTCAACTTTTATTTCTGCTGCTGTAACAGACACTTGTTTGTAACGTCACAAGGGGAAACAGATGCATGGAAAAATTAGTGAGTTCGTTGAGTGAAATGTGGTATACTGACAATGTGAGTAAGCTTTCAGGCGGGCCACACAATAGGAGAAGGCTGTTCCCAATGGTATTCTTCTCTTCCTTCCTTTACCATTATCTTCAAAAGGAAATTAAGCACCAGGGGAAGTTTTACACAATGTGGTAAAATCCATTGCTAAGTGGACCCTTAAAAAATAAGTTTTGTCATTTTATACAAAATTATTAAAGTTTATCTGGTCATGCTTAAATTTTCAAACAGGCTTGAATTATTATTAGCTTCATTTATAAAGCATTTATTTGAAAATTATTGAGTTAAATCTACATTCCTAAAATAAATAAAAGATTCTTTTCCTGCATTCATTTGAGAGAAAAAAAGAGATCAGTTTTTTTTTAGATGATTTAGTCACAAAATAATTGAAGTATTACTAAAACAGGCAAGTTTTTGCATGATCTGCTGCATGCAGCAATTAAAGAAAGCACCCCAGTTTTTTGTATATTTACAGGACGTGGTAGGAGGTCAAG
The DNA here is from genome assembly GCF_017591425.1 of Ochotona curzoniae. NCBI lineage: Eukaryota > Metazoa > Chordata > Mammalia > Lagomorpha > Ochotonidae > Ochotona > Ochotona curzoniae. The sequence continues at coordinate 24,030,875 of NW_024465751.1, forward strand.
TACAGGCTGAGAGGCAGGAAGCTGGTCCCCATAAGCAGGAGGGTATTGAATGCACCCCTATTTGGCAAGGTTGGGGAAGAGTTACAGAGGTAAAAGTTTTTCATCTCAGCTTTAGAAAAATCACACACAGTGGTACTATGGAGGCACACAGTGGTACTATGGAGGAACATTGTAGTACTATGGAGGTACACAGTGGTACTATGGAGGCACACAGTGGTACTATGGAGGTACACAGTGGTACTATGGAGGTACACAGTGGTACTATGGAGGCACACAGTGGTACTATGGAGGTACACAGTGATACTATGGAGGCACACAGTGGTACTATGGAGGAACATTGTGGTACTATGGAGGTACACAGTGGTACTATGGAAGTACACAGTGGTACTATGGAGGCACACAGTGGTACTATGGAGGTACACAGCGGTACTATGGAGGCACACAGTGGTACTATGGAGGAACATTGTGGTACTATGGAGGCACACAGTGGTACTATGGAGGTACACAGCGGTACTATGGAGGCACACAGTGGTACTATGGAGGAACATTGTGGTACTATGGAGGCACACATTGGTACTATGGAGGCACACAGTGATACTATGGAGGCACACAGTGGTACTATGGAGGCACACAGTGATACTATGGAGGTACACAGTGGTACTATGGAGGTACACAGCGGTACTATGGAGGCACACAGTGGTACTATGGAGGAACATTGTGGTACTATGGAGGTACACTGTGGTACTAGGGAGGTACACTGTGGTACTATGGAGGAACATTGTGGTACTTGGAGGTACACAGTGGTACTATGGAGGCACACAGTGGTACTGTGGAGGTACACAGTGGTACTATGGAGGTACACTGTGGTACTATGGAGGTACACAGTGGTACTAAGGAGGAACATTGTGGTACTATGGAGGTACACAGTGGTACTATGGAGTTACACAGTGGTACTATGGAGGTACACAGTGGTACTATGGAGGAACATTGTGGTACTATGGAAGAACACAGTGGTACTATGGAGGCACACAGTGGTACTATGGAGGAACATTGTGGTACTATGGAGGTACATTGTGGTACTATGGAGGAACATTGTGGTACTATGGAGGCACACAGTGGTACTATGGTGGCACACAGTGATACTATGGAGGCACACAGTGGTACTATGGAGGTACACAGTGGTACTATGGTGGCATACAGTGATACTATGGAGGTACACTGTGGTACTATGGAGGAACATTGTGGTACTATGGAGGTACACTGTGGTACTATGGAGGTACACAGTGGTACTATGGAGGTACACAGTGGTACTATGGAGGAACATTGTGGTACTATGGAAGAACACAGTGGTACTATGGAGGCACACAGTGGTACTATGGAGGAACATTGTGGTACTATGGAGGTACACTGTGGTACTATGGAGGTACACAGTGGTACTATGGAGGAACAGTGGTACTATGGAGGTACACTGTGGTACTATGGAGGCACACAGTGGTACTATGGAGGTACACAGTGGTACTATGGAGGAACATTGTGGTACTATGGAGGTACACTGTGGTACTATGGTGGCACACAGTGATACTATGGAGGCACACAGTGGTACTATGGAGGTACACAGTGGTACTATGGTGGCATACAGTGATACTATGGAGGTACACTGTGGTACTATGGAGGAACATTGTGGTACTATGGAGGTACACTGTGGTACTATGGAGGAACATTGTGGTACTATGGAGGCACACAGTGGTACTATGGAGGTACACAGTGGTACTATGGAGGAACATTGTGGTACTATGGAGGAACACAGTGGTACTCAGAAAGTAACAGCAGAATTATAAACTGAAATCCAATGGAATTCATTGAACTGCCAAATATTACGTTACCTAAAAACTTATTTCTTTAATTTTAATTTTAAAAAATTAGGTAAAATCTAACAGAATAATTATAATTATTTTAACTCATACTTAATAACAATTTTTGCCAGTCATTAGACAAATGTCTGGATTTCAAAGTATCATTTTTTGAATTTTGCTATACTCAAAACACATAAAATCATCTTCTTAAAAAATTACTCTATATTAAACATTTTCCTTTCCCTACAGTTTCCCAAATTTAGTCTATTCTACTAATTCACATGCTTTACATCACATTAGCCAAAATGACCATATTAAAGTAAGTAGTAACCACCTATTCAAGACATGTGAAGTGAATGTCTATTATCATATATACACAAGTTAAATGATATGTATTATTTCAAATACTCCCCTAGCAAATATCAGCATATAAAACACAAATATGGCTGTATAAGAGCTTGTTTATGGATGTAACTGAAATTTTAATGGATAACTTCAATGGCAAGACACTATGCTTAACATTCAAGAAAATGTGTCACTCTGTAGAGTACAGAAAAGCCAATTTTCTCATACTAATTCTTTGATTTTTAAAGATGATAAATTTAGAGTTCAGTATTTTTAACATTACTGTAGGTACTACATGTATGTGCATTGCATTAATATGTTATCATGTACTAATGTAGGATCCAAATTTGTGGAGTGTATGTGTGCCACAAAACCAATGTCCAGCAGTGAAGAGTAATAACTAGTGAATTAACAAAATACTTTTATTCAAAATTACCTGCCTTGATGAATACCATTAGTGATGGTGCTGCAAATAGGCTCTTGGAATGAATGAAAACAAAACAAAATTATCAAATCCCCTGATATGTAGCAAAAACAGTATTGAAAGGGCTATTGCATGAAGGTTGTCTTATATCAGAGGAAACATATGATATTTGTCCTTTTGGAATTGTTTCACTGAGCATAATGGTCTCTAGTTGGGACCATTTGGTTGTAAAAGGTAGAATTTTATGTTGTAAATTTTCTGGTTTCTTCTCTGTTGTTGAATTTATTTATGGCTTTTCATTTAATGGGGTGTATAGTAACTGTGTAGAAGAGACTATCACAGATGTGAAGATACAACACAGTGTGTATTTCTACTTCCAAAGCAAACATGGACTCCCAATGAAACTGTTAACTGTATCTTGACAATAGGATGCTGGACTCTGCCAATGTCTATACCTACAATTATCAGGATACACTTAAATAGCAGAATGATGGACTTATGAATGATTGTGAAGGACTATACTATTGTAATGACTTGGTACAAATTAGAAGTAGTGCGAAGAAAGAAAATCCCACAGCCTATAGAATTGTATCATTGATTAATTAATTAATTAGGCTCTTAGATCTTGGGTCACATAGCAGAAAGCAGTGCCTCTGTGGTCAGGACAGTTCTTTCTAAATAGGATAGGAGCTTGAGGCACACCTAAAAAGTCTACCATTTGTTATTATTACCTTTCTAACCACTTTTTGGTGCTTAAAACCTAATACACTAAAGTTTTATCTTTTTAAGAAACAGATTATTTTCTCATATTGAAGTTGAGACACTTACTTTACAACTACTATGTAGGCACTAGTATCAGAAGTTTAGCAGAGAGCATCCCTGTTTCCATGAAACTGTCATTTATTGCCACAGGAAAAGACTTTAAACGAGTAAATAAATGATCGTGTTAGACAGTAGTGTTCTGAATAAAATCAAGTAGAATAAAATAATAAGGAGTAGAAAATTTGGAGGAGGAAAATAAGATATACAATGGTCAAGGAAGGCGTCTTTGAAGAAGAGACTACCAACGAGTCTCAAATGATAAAGTCAGCCTTGCAGAGGAAGGATTATTTTTTTAAAGAGGGATATTTAATTGAAAGTCAAGTTACAGAGATGAAAAGAGAGAAAGAGAAGAGAGAGAGAGACAGAAAGAGACAGAGAGCACATCCACCATCTGATTCACTCCCCAGCTGGCCACAATTTGTGGAGCTGGGATGAGGCCAAGGCCAGAAGCCATAAGTTCCATTTGCATCTCCCATTTGGGCACAGGGGCTCAAGCATCTGACCCATCTTCTGCTGTTTTTCCCAAGCTATTAGCAAGAAGGTGGATCAGAAGTGGAGTAGTTGGGACAAAACTCCTGCCAATATGGGAAACTGGCATTGCCAAAAACTTTCCCTGCTATGTTACAATGTGAGCACAGGAGAAAAGTTCTACACTTAGATGTAGATACCAAGTGCATGTACCCTGAAGTAATAACAAGTTTTATTATGACCAAAAAAACATTATAAAGTCCAGTGTAATCGATACGAAGTAAAAATGAGGGTTTTAGTAGAAGATGAAAGCTAAGGGTGGGTAAGACCTGGATGCAAGGGGATAAACATGTCCGGCATTATTTACAGTTATCTAACTGCTCCCCCAGATGCTATTCCCTAGCTTTCATACGACTGTGAGAATTCTGCATGGTTTGTTACATCAGAGATTTGGGACTGAGCCCAGGATTTGGGCTATAAATACATCAAGGAGCATTCTGGACCTATAGGTTGCATTTTCCTTAAGAAGTGATATATTTATAAAGGCTAATTCATTAAAACAATCAAGAGCATTACTATTAATTAAAGAATCAAAATTTACTTAAGCTCTTAAGTTAGTTTATGTATAATATCTCTTGGATTTATAGATTCTACACAAATTACTGAATAACACTAGCAGTTGAGAGATGTACAGAATGAGCCAGTAGATGGAAGATACCTAACTCTGTCTCACCAAATATTAAACACAAGTGGATTTACACATGTATACTTCAATCATATATCTAACTTTCAGTGCTGATTTAAGAACATATTATAAAAATTATTGAAAAATTTTTCATTAGATTATGAATCCTACAAAAAATGCATGTCATTTATTATTTCAGTAAGAAACATGTCTTATTTCTTATTTCACCCTGAAATTTTCAGTTCTTCAAACATTTCTGAACTGATTTAACTTAAAAGCTTGTAAACATTTTGCTGCTGATGAACTGATTACTTTAGCAGACATTACTGTGCACCTATTTGAAATCAGGCACAAAATAGGGAAGTGGGAACTGAAAGAGGAATGCATGTTTTCCCTTCACACAAAAAACCTAATTGGTCTGCTTAAAATCAATATCAATTTTTAACAATCTACCCAGAGAAACATTTTTCTCTAATTAGTGCAAAGCCTTGATTTTAGTGGTTTGGCACTTTGACCTTGTAGCAAACAAAAGCGACAAATGAGACATACTCATTACTCAAGGACTACATAATTTAAGAATGTAGGAGTGGAAATGTGCATCCAAGTCAGTGTAGCAAAATGCCATAATATTCAGAGGAAAGGGGCACCAAAGCTGTGCTATGAGACTTCCCTGGGAGGACAGAGACGACTGAAAAGCAGAGATCAGGAAAACCATATGGACTTGAGTGCTGAAAAAGAATGCATACACATGTACAGTGTGTACAGCACAAAAGTAGAGTTTGTTTTAGTTATAAGATGTGATGGAGACAAGTTCAGAACATCAGACACATGATTTACATAGGGGCTTCTAAGTAAAAGGGTTGACTACAGGTAGCAGTGCTGGCAAATAACATAAACACTGTAAATAAGGAAGATTATGTGAAACAGTCAACAGGGTTGTTTCCTAAATTCTGTTCTCTTTTGAGGTGCATGGGAGGTTTATACTTCCTCAATCATTGAAGTTAGAAGTGTGGCCTTTTGACTCATTTTGACTAATGAAATGTCAGTGGAAATGTCATGTTACTTCTGGGTAGAAGCATTTGCCCAACTCTAACCTCCCCCTCTTTCTGCTATTGCAAAGATGAAAAAGTCTCCATCAAACTCCTCTGAGTGATGATAATGGGCAGGATCCTCTTGCCGACCTGTGATATTCATTTCGTGTGAATCACAGATGAGATTTTCTTGATTAAACAACCAAAACTAAACAGGGTAGGTATAGGTATAGGAATAGGTAAATAGCTAAGAAAAAAACAATTAGCGGATTAGAGCAAAAATACTAAAAAAGAAGGAAGCGCTTAAGTTAATGTAGTGACATTGCTAATAGAAAGGAAATGATTAACAGTGTAAAAGCTGTCTGTATGTGGTAGCATTTGCATTTGGTAATAACAATTGAAAATGCTTACATTAATAGGCACTTACCATCTATTAGATATTATTATGTTTTTATGAATTAATTCATGTAATCCTTACAACAGGTTTTACATAAAAATTGAAGCCATTTTAGAACAAATCATTTTCCCAAGGAGTGTTGATTTTAGAAATGTTCACCGCTAGAATCAAAAGAATTTCCCACTGAAGAGATCCAATCTAAAACCTTGGCTATTCTAAACTACTTAGAATAGCCAAGAATGAACAGGAAATGGTAGATGAAGTTATGAAAATGGCTGTGAGTAGACAAGCCAAGAGTACAAAAAGAGAGACTAGTGCAAACATTTGAGAAGACAGTTTCAGAAATGCCCACATTTAAAGTTTAGTGACAGGCTGGTGCCATGCTTCAATAGGTTAATCCTCTACCTGCAAGTGCCTATATCCCATATGGGCACCAGTGCATGTCCCAGCTTCTCTTCTTCCTGTCCAGCCCCTTGCTTTTGTCCTGGGGAAACAGCAGAGTAAGGCCCAAGCCCTTAGAATGCTGTACCCACATGGAATCTAAAAAAAATCCTGGCTTTGGCTCAGCTCAGCTCTAGTCATTGTGGACATGTGACATGTAAACCAGCAGATGGAAGATCTTTTCCTCTCTGTTTCTCCTTCTTTCTATAAATATGCCTTTCCAATAAAAAAAAAGTGACTCTTAAAAATGTAACACTTGAGGATAAGAAAAATAGCTATCGAAACTAGGAAAACATGTCCAGAAATAAGAGAAACAGAACAGTGCTAAATTCCATAGCAAAAAAGATACAAAGCAGTACATTAGCATGAGTATTTTTTAAAGTCTACAATTTGTCTCTCTTTGACTCTTTAAAATAAATGGATTTTGGAAAAGGGTTTGTTAAAAGGCTGGCATTGTGGTATAGCAGGTAAAACTGCCACCTGTAGCGCCAGCATCCTTTATGAGTTTAATTCCCAGTTGTTCCATTTTTTATCAAGTTCTCTGTTGATGTATCTGAGAAAGCAGCAAAGCATGGCTCAAGGCACTTGGGCCCTCCCACTCACATGGGAGATATAACTAGAACTCTGAAACACAAATCAGTTTCTGCTTCCTCTCCTTCCTCTTTCTGTAACCCTGTTTTACAAATAAGTAAGTCTAAAATGTTTTAAAAGTTGCTACAAAAAGTTCCTTTAAGATGGAAAACATGACACTTGAGAACTATGTTGGTTTTCTTATTTTCAATCATTTTATCCTTGGGTGAGGGAAACATTATAGAAACCGCACTGTTCATAGAATTTTATTTCTTTTTTCTTTTTGTAATTAGGTTTCTGCTGAAAAACACCCTGCTTGTCAAAATACTACATTATGCTGATGCTTTTTTCTGTACACGCCTAGGCCAGCTATGTTGTCACATTAGTTGATTCATGATTTAACTCTTCTTCATGCTTCACCAGTTTCTGGGTCTGAAAATACACAATCTAAATGATTTAACCATATCTGAAATTGATTCTCATGCTAGAATTAACATCTATTAAACCTGATATGTTTTGGGGGAAATCAAACCTTGCTTTATGTAGAGAGGTATGTTCCTGAGATATATTGACTTTAAAATTAAAAATTAGTAGGGCCCGGTGGCGTGGCCTAGCGGCTAAAGTCCTCGCCTTGAACGCACCAGGATACCATATGGGCGCCGGTTCTAATCCTGGCAGCTCCACTTCCCATCCAGCTCCCTGCTTGTGGCCCGGGAAAGCAGTCAAGGATGGCCCAAAGCTTTGGGACCCTGCACCCGTGTGGGATACCTGGAAGAAGTTCCTGGATCCTGGCTTCAGATAGGCATAGCATTGGCTGTTGCGCTCACTTGGGGAGTGAATCATCGGACGGAAGATCTTCCTCTCTGTCTTTCCTCCTCTCTGTATATCTGACTTTCCAATAAATAAAATAAATCTAAAAAAATTTTTTTAAAAATTAGTGACGGGTATCTGGTCTAGTGGTTAAAAACAAAGTAGAATATTCAAGTCCCCCACTGAAGTGACAACTACTGATCACATCTTCCTGAAAGAGGAAACCATAGGAGAGAGTATTGGCAACTCAAGTAGTTGAGCTCCTGCTACCCAGGTGAGTGAGCTGGACTGAGTATCTGGTTCCAAGCTTTGGCTTGGTCCAGTCCCAGGCACTGCAGCTATTTGGGGCAGGGAAACAACAGAAAGAACTACTCCCACCCCACTTCTGGCTCTCTTACAAGTATTTAAAATTTTTCATTTAAAATTCAATCAAATAATTTCATTGATATCACAATATCCCCTTTTGAGATGATGAAAATGATAGTGACTCTAATGCTTGCAATATAAAAAGTATCATGTGTCAAATATTATTCTAGGCATTCACATACATCAGTTCATTTAATTCTGGTGAATCTGATCCACTAATTAACTTATTCAGAATATGGGTTGAACAATTTCTTACAAAAGGCAGACTCAATATTTTAGGCCTTATGGTCTCTGTTAAAATGACTTGAATCTGTTGTTACACATGTAGTGGAAACTACTGACAATATGTAAACAAATGTGTGTGCAATGTGCTAATAAAACATTACATGTACTAAAATTTCTGTGACATATCATAAGATATTTATCTGAACATTACTTTTTTCATTTTACTTTATAGACAAGGCGAGGGAGAGGGAAAAATTTATAACAATGGGAGCTCTCCAAATGCCTGCCACAACCTGGGTAGGAACAAGTCAAAGGTAAGAACCAGGAACACAGTGTGTCTCCTAGGTGGGGAGCAGGACCCGTGCACCGGAGAGCACCTGCTGCCATTCCGGCATACCTGAGTAGGAAGGTGACTCAGAAACAGCACCAGTGCTGAAATGAGGACTCCCATTGGGGAGTGAGTGTCCCAGGAATCATCCACTGCTGTGCCGATTGCCCAGCCCAGAAGCAGCATTTTTATTTTGATTGGATTCAATCACTTAAAATGTAAAAACGTTCTCTGCTAATGGGCCATACCAAAACAGGTGAAGGGAAAAAAAAAAGATGAAGAGCCAGATTTGGTTCATGGATCACAGTGTTCTGATGCTTCCAACTTTTACTGAACGAGGACTTTCATTAAAAGAAGGAAGCCCCTTTGATGTATTCTAGCTAATCAGTGTATCAAATTTTCATATCAACAAATGATGACTATTCTTCACTACTGAAATGACTGCACTAAATAAAAGCATTACTGAAAGCTAAGACATGATAAGACAATATATTTGGACTGTAAATTTTGTGCTAATAACATCCCTATGCACTGTATTACTAAATATATAAAAATGCATAAACGTATAATATCCTTTTTGTTAAGGATATTGGTAATACATTGTGTTATCAGTTAGTTAAAAATACACTGGCTCAACCCTAACTGCAGAGGTCACTTGGGGAGTGAATCAGAAAATAAAAGATTTCCCTGTGTCTTTCTCTTAGTCTCTCCCTTTATCTTTGTCACTCTGACTTTTAGATATGTGGAACAGAAATAGAGATAGATAAACTCTTTCTATATCTTTTTTTTTCCAAGTCAAAAAGATACTCCCCATATTTTACTTGGAAACAGGTCATTTTTAAGGAAGTAATACCATGTTTCCCTATTATTTGCCTGACAATAATGCAAAGAGGAGAAATAGTTTCTTGCCCTTTTATTGGTTGCTAGAAATTGTTTCACTCTGGCAAGATGATTTATAGGGCACCAGAAACACTAATAATGTTCCTGGCTTCCTCATGTCCCTGGAATGCGTGACATTATGTCATAAAGGTCACCTTTTCAGTGTGTTTACATCAGCTCAGTAAAGACTTGTCTGAAAGGCAGCTTCTGGACAAATAGTAAGACTCAACACAGGCGCGTGGCATTTGTAGATGTATGTAAAAGAGAGAAACACGTCAGACTCTGAGAGTGCTGTTTCCAGCTCCTTTGTCTTGGATTATCACTCAAATGACTTATTCTTACATTTCATCGGGAAAATAGAAGGTGTCAGAAATGTTCTTGTTTTAAAAGCTCATATATTCATGTACACACACACACACATGTTGGCAGATATTTCTTTTTTGTGAGCTTTAGGACTATCCACCCAATTGCCTACTAGTAAAAAGAAATCAGATGTCACACAAATTCAATGTGCTCCAAACTGATCCTTATCCTTTCTCTCAAAATTATTATTCCTTCAGTGTTTCCTATTTCAGTAAAAAGCTTAAAAATACTTATCTAATTGCTGAATATTAAAATCCACCTAATTTATCACTAAACTTCACAGATTCTACTTCCACAATGTATTTCCTGTCCTTCCATTTCTCCCCATCCTGATATTTTTCATGCAAGCCCATGTCTTTCTTTCCTATTCTAACACAACAGTGTCCTGATCACTTACATTGCAACACTAACTCCTTCTCCACTTATGAATTAGGTTATGCTATTTTAGTCACAGTACTAAAATTCCTCAACATCTTACTATTAGACTTGGGAAATTAAAAATTCATAAAATAGAAGCTGTCAGAAGAAATATCCTACATGCCCTGCATGGTAGCCTAGAGGCTAAAGTCCTTGCCTTGTACTCTGGAATCCTATATAGGTGCCGGTTGTAATCCTGGCAGCCCTGCTTCCCATCCAGTTCGTGTTTGTGGCCTGGGAAACCAGTAGAGGACACACCAAAGTCTTGTGACCCTGCACCCATGTGAGAGACCAGGAAGAAGCTCCTGGCTCCTGGCTTCGGATCAGCTAAGCTCCGATCATTGCAGCCACTTGTGGAGTGAATCATTGGATGGAAGATCTTCCTCTCTCTCTCTTCTCCTCTCTGTATATCTGACTTTGCAAGAAAAATAAATCTTTTTTTTTTTAAGAAAAGAAATATCCTTCTCTTCAACAATCAATCTGTACAACTACTGCTTGTGCTCCTACCTTCTTTTTTCCCCTCTAACAGAAAAAGTGGTCCTCTTCCTTGCACATAGCACTTCCTTCAACATGCTCAGGATCCTACTGTCTTTTCCAAGATCAAGCAAAAGTTTGTGTACGTGGCCTCTTCATTTCTCTCCCACCTCATTCTCAAGCTGTCTATCTTGGTAAAATACTCGGCTGCAGGGGTCCTTAAACTGCTAAAAAGCTTAGACAGTAGGACTATCTAAGCTTGAACTACTTCAAGTGAAGATGAGAAATACGAGTGGCAGAAAGATGATAATGTATGCCCAATGTTCCATTGCAACTAAGTTTGTGAAGCTGGTATTTGGACTCAGCAATCTGATACCAGAACTCACTTGCAGCCACTAACTTTATCACTAATGTTCATCGAGGAACATAAACACAAATCACCTTTTTTCAGAGAACAGGTGTTACCCAACTTTAGCCTATCTCTGAATCATCTAGATGGCTCATTAAAACAGAATACTCCATCTTCTGCCAGTGCTTTGGTTCATTAAATCTTAGGAACTACTTCAAAACGTGCATTTCTAACAAATTCCCAGGTGATACTGATCTTATAGACCCAGTAACCTCATTTTGAGGCATGTTGGCTGAAGGTTATACAATTACATTGTATCCCATGGTAGAAGACAGTAAGTCTACAATATCTGTTGAGCAGACTTCCAAATTGCTCTCTTTTTCAATTCCATTCTTTCAGATTGCATGTATTATCTACCTACCTATTGGTGCAGACATCTTACAGAAAGGTTAATAAGAGGCTGTTGTGGCACAACAGGTTATGCCACTGCTTACAACACCAGCATCCAGTATCAGCACTGGTCCAAGTTGCAGCCGCTGTACTTCCCATCCAGCTCTCTGGTAATGTGCTTTATAAAGCAGCAGAAGATGGCCCATGTGCTTGGATCCCTGCACCAATGTGGAAAACCCAGAAGAAGCTCTAGGTTCATAACTTGAGCCTGGCTGAGCTCTGGCCATCGCAGTCATTTAGAGAATAAAAGAATAGGTGGAAGATTCTTGATCTTTTTGTCTCTCTTCTCTGTAATTCTTCCTTTCAAGTAAATAAACTTTTAAAAAAATCCTCACAAACTCACAGTGCCCGTACTGCTCAATATAAACACTTTCCCCTTGCTGATTTACATGAAAGTATCTAATCTATCCCAATAAACTCCAATTCTCAGTCCCTGCCTCAGTGAAATAGTTGCTCTCCACCATATACAAGTGTCTCTCTTGCCTTTACTTTCAGCAAAAAAAAAAAAGTCATGATTGTTTCCAGTGGCTCATCATCAATCTTTTTCATGTCCATTTTAATGCATGCAATGATCAACAACTGATCACTGTGTTGTTAGCAATAGCAGCATATTTACTTTAAATAGCATACTAACTAACATAGTTGTCCATTCATATATATTTCTTCCATGCTCTTGATGGAAGGAATCATTTCTAACTGGCCAGTTGAAATCCAAAGAATTTAAGATACATCTAATCAATCAGCAGGCTTAACTGATTTAGCTTCCTTTTAACTGTATGTGTCCTTGTTTCTTCTAAGCATTAATTATCATTGCAAAATACAAATTAAAAACACTAGTAGCTGCCACTTTAGCTAATACTGTGCCAGACTGTCCGAAATACTTCATATGTTTTTTCAAAACCACATAAATGTATCAAATAAGTCTGTTCATACTACTGTCTTGCTTCACACAAGAGTAAACTTAGCTTTTGCACAGACAAAATTTCTGAAATCATGTCTCCAATAATGCTCTCATCTAGTGAACAAGGCAGGGACTGTTGCCTGATCTACCCAAACGTCATGCTCTGACACATGGCAAACCTTTCACATTGACTGCTCCTCTCGTCACTGTAAAATTTTTATAAATATTTCTTTTATCTATCTGAAAGACAGAGTGAATAGAAAGGGAGGGAAAGGAAGAGAGGAAAAGTAATTGTTCATCTGCTGGTTCATTCACCAAACAACTACAATGGCTGGGGTTTGTCCAGGCAAATGCCAGGAGCTCAGAACTCCATTGGGTCTCCCATATGTGTGGCAGGAGCCTAAATGCTTGTGCACATTATCATGGAGCTAGATCAAAAGAGGAGCAACCAGGACTCCAACAGGCATTCTGATAAGTGATGCCATTGTTGAAACAGCTTACCTCAGTGCATCACAATGCTCCCACTACCCCATCTTTGGGCTCTAGAAAAACACAAATAGACGTGCTTTAAATTCCTACACACTTTCCATTTCTGTGCATTAACATCTGATTTCATTACCTCATAAATACCCTTCTTTGCCACGACCACTTGTTAAGTCACTATATTTCAACTCCAATTAAACAATTTTGAGTTACCATCCCTAATTGGTCTCCTCACCACACTGGATAACTTTGACTTGTTTTATTTTATGCCAACCGTATGTACAAAGAAACCTTGTGGTAGCATAACCTGAAACATGGAATTAGACATAACGCCTTTGCCAAACTGCTCCTATCTTCTGCTTAGCTCCTCTTAGCAAATAGGGGTGGGTTAAAATACTCATCTTCTCGGAGACTCTGTGACGGACTATGTCAATCAGTGGATTCTTCAAAGACCTCATAGTGCTTGGAGTGGCAAGATTGGCAGCGATTCATAACTGGTGAACTATCAAAACCACTTGAGCAAGAACCTCGGAGCATACCCTACATGCGGGACCTGGGGAGGGTGGGAAATTGGGTGGGCCTTCTCCCTTAATACCCCCCTTTAAACAAGAAGGAAACAATATGGAAATAATAGTCTTACCCACTTTCCTATAGCCCTTGAACCTTTTTCACCCTAATTAACTATGTAAAGATTGTCAAAAATATAATAAAAATTTAATGACATTTTGAAAAAAAAAACACCCCTCCCAAAATGCTCATCTTCTCAGACAGGGATGTGGAGGGATGGCCAGGCTCTCATGTCCGTTTTAGAAGGAAGTAGAGGGTAGCTCCTCCAATGATATCCAATGGGAAAGGAAAACTGACAAGGAAGTATGTGGACTTTGGCCATTACATGAAAGGCCCATCAGCCAGAGGATTTAAATCATCTTCCTTTTTGATTATTTAATTGAAGTGGAAAAGTGCCACCAGATGGTGCCAAATTACAACTGAAACCTGGGCAGCTGGAATGGTAGTAGGCTGCTCATCAGTTCTTTGACTTAACAATGTTGTCATGTTGCAGCTAGCATCATGCCTTTCTGGATGAAAAGGACAGGGTCTGCCAGAGCTTTACAGCATCTCCATCATGAAAAGCATTATATGTTTGCTCTCTTCCCTAGAATTCAGTTGATTTAGTCAGGGTCCCTCTGGCAGGCTATAATTTGTTATTGCATAATTCCAGGAAAAACATTTGCTAAATAAATGAAACCAATAGATTTGTTATTTGAATAAAGATTCCTAATATTGTAGGGGTAATTAAACAATAATACTGAAGCTGTGTTTAATAAATTTTTTAAGTAATTTAAATACTTGCTGAAAAAGAATGTAAAACTTCATACCAAATAGTTCATAAGTATATGGATGTCAATTAACAAATATTTATTTGTATACCCACCATATATATTCACTGGAATCAATGATATGCCAATTAAGTAGGAATGTAAGACATAAAATACATTCTCAAGCCAGTAGAACTATAAAAGAATTATAAAAGAACTATAAAAGAATTAGATTTAACATGCATTTTCACTGTGGTCAAATATACGTGCCCTTATGAAAGGCCTGCCAAATCAAGCATACAGACAAAACACTAAGTAATGATTTTTAAAAAGGAAAAAAAAAAATTTCCAATCACAAATTAAGGTATGGCAT